>NC_083350.1:5800000-6065000 GCF_030254825.1 Meriones unguiculatus | reverse complement strand
CGCGGGAAGCACGGAACCTAGGCCGAGCGCAGGAAGCCGGCTCAGTTCGCGCAACTTGCCCGGGACGGGCTGCGCGGGGCCCGGGCGCGAGCGGCGCCCGCAGGCAGGGGAGGCCTAGGCCGGGCGCCCCCGGCCGCGCCCCGCCGCGCCCCGCCCGGCCCAGGCCCCGGCCGTGCCCCGCCGCCCCGGCCGCGCTCGGGGTTGATTCGTACCACCTTGCAAGGAAGTGAACGCTCCGCACGGGAAGGGGAGGCGCCTGCGCCGGCCGCCGGGAGCCGCGCCGCCCGGGGCCGCTGGGCCGCGGCGGAGAGCGGGCGCGGCAGCGCGGGGCCCCCGCGCGGGGAGGGGGCGCCCGGGGCCTCGGCGGGAGCGGGGAGGGCGGGGAGCGCCGGGCCGGGGCGAGCCGGCGGGTTCGGCGCAAAACAAAAAGCTTAGAGGAGCGGCGGGCGGCCGCGGCCGGGCGGGGACCCTGGTGGCGCGCCCCGGGACCGCGGGGGTGCGGCGCGCGGCGGGGCCGGGGGGCGGGGGGCGGGCGCCGGGGGAGGGCGGGCGCCGGGGGAGGGGCGGGCCCGCCCGCGCGGAGCCGGCCGAGCCGGGCGGCCGGGGCTGGGCGCGCCCGAGCCGGCGGGGGCGCGGGGGCGGGCGGAGCCGCCGGCGGGGCCATGCTGAGGCCCGCGGCCGGCGCGGCCCGCGGCATCGTGGACATGTCGTACGCCCGTCACTTCCTGGACTTCCAGGGCTCCGCCATCCCCCGGGCCATGCAGAAGCTGGTGGCGACCCGGCTGAGCTCGGCCTTCCGCGAGGCCGTCACCCTGCGCCGGGACTGCCCGGTGCCGCTGCCCGGCGACGGAGACCTCCTCGTCCGGAACCGGTGAGCCCGGCGCGCGCCCCCGTCCCGCTCCCCGGCCGCCCGGCCGCCCGCCCCGCGGCGCGCTCGGGGGCACAGCCTGACTTTGCGAGATCCCGGGAAGTTGAACCCGCCGCCATCTGGCGAAGGCGAACGGAACGCGACTTGCTGGTGTGAATACCCGGTGCCACCGAACGGCCTCTTATCCGGGGGTTATTTTAATTTGGGATTCCCCCTCCCCCAGCCGTCCCTCCTCCCCCTCCCGCTCCCTAAATAAAAACGACGGGACCCAGAAAGGAGGCTCCCCACCGGCCCTCCCGCGCGCACCCACGCTTCCTGCGTTGCCGTGCTGTTTAGTGGCGCGGCAGCGGCCTGGACAAACTGCGGCGTCCAGGTAAAGGTGCCTGGAGGAAGGGGGCCCTGTTCGGTGTGCTGTCTCCCGTGCCCCCCTGTCGCCGTGGTGGGGTCCGGCCTTGGGTGTGTTGCCGGGCACCTCGTCTGCGGTGTGGTCGATGCCATTTGACTGTGCCGTGTCCCCTGAGTGCGAGGCGGGGGCGTGCGCCCGGCAGTGGGGCCGAGGTGGGGCGGGGGCACGGCTGTGTCTGCCCGGATGCGTGGCGGGCGTTCGGGTGGCACACCCGTTGTTGCCAGACCCGGCTGCTCCACGGCAGGCTTCCCACCTTAATGATTTTCCACCCCGCTAATCTTTAGTGAGTGGTGAGGCGGAGGAAGCGGGGGACTTCGCTGTGCCCAGTCCGGGCGGTGCCGCGGAGGTCTGGCGAGTCCAATCTGGGCCGCACCGTCAGGGGTTCACCTCTGTGCCCTTTCACCTGCTGGGTGCCATGCCAAGGTCCCAGGATGCCGTGTTGGAAGTTGGATGGAGTTACGGAGGGGGTGGGGGTTTACTTCCGATTGTAGCCGCGCTGTAAGTTTTGTGGCACAAAGTGAGCTAGGCCCCTGGCAGGTCCGAGAGGCGAGCTTACCGACCCGGGAACTGGGTGCACAGACCAGCTCCGTCACCCCAGATTCCAGAGTCAGCCTTCCAGACAAGATTGGGGATTGACAATTCTGATGGTGAAACTTTTGGAAACCTGTTGGAACCTTAGCGTCTGAGTGGGCGAGCAGAGGGTGGGTGGGAGCGCGTGGGTGCGTGAGTGGAGAGCCTCTGAGAGGGTGGCCCGGGACCGCCCGACAGCCTCCTGCCCTGGCCACGTCCCCGGAGGACTGCTTCATTGTGTGCCGAAACGGTGAGGCTGTGGAGAATGAAAATTTGAGCCCTGGCGACCTAAAAGGGAGCTTGTTCACAGAGCGTGCAGAGCACCGCAGCGGGATTTTACAAGGTGCAGGAGAACCCGAGACGCCTCCGAAGCAAACTTAATCGGATACTAAAATCCAAAGTTCCGTGCCGGACTTCCATTTTCTTTCATTGTTGTGATTTATATAGTGTTGACTGTAAACACTAATAAACACACACAAACTGCTTACATAAAGTCCCTGGGTGAAACAGGTGTGAAATGTGGGGGGCCGCAGGGGGACCGGCTGAGGAAGGTGTGAAGTGGGAGAAGAGCCGGCTACGGGGAAGTGGGACTCCCAGCCTTGAGGGCACCAGCTCTGCAGGTCTGCGGCCTCCCGCCCTTGAGCTTTGTTTTATTTATTTATTTATCTATTCATTTTTTTTAACCTCTTGGAGATCTTCCCCACTCCTCTCTCAAAGCTTATTCGCTCCAACCGGCTCCGTTTTCCCTTCTCCTTCATCCAGCACCCCTGGATGCCTTGGGTCGCCTTGTTAGGTCCGGAATTGGATGCTCTTTGGATCCCTGAAATCAGAGAATAGACTCCGATTTGGGGGGGGGGGATAGCAGTTTAGGTTGCTGTTAAAATCCAGGGCTCTAGGCTCTGTTCCGCCTCCTCCGTGTCTGCCTAGAGCCCCTTTGCTACAAGTGCTTCACAGGAACAACTTGACCTCTAACTTCTGCGTTGAAGCCACAAAGGAGGAGGGAGTGAAGCCAGTCCAAGAGCTGGAAGCTGCCTCTCCGAGCTCTTTGGTTCCAAAGTCCTCCACCCAGCTGTAGGCAGGTCTCTTATTCTGATGAGCAGTGTCAATGTTCTTCAGGTTTTCTTTTCTTTTAGCGAGCAGGGTGTAATTATTAACCGATAGTTAATTCATTTGAATCCAGGGCCAGTATCCTCTTAAGTAGTGCTAATTGCATTAAAATTTTATTCAGAGGCTTCTCATCTTTAGCATAACAAAATCTCCCCGGAAAGACTGGAGTGAGCCCAAATTCATTTGTTTGGGAGGGTGTTTGGAGCTTTTGATTATGCTCAGTCCTCTGACTTTCTTTCAGTAAACTATGTCTACACCTCATTCCAGTTAGCAAAATCCACGCCTTCGTTCTCGAGAAGGGCAGCGCGTGTGAGCTAGAACTGGATTCAGGACAAGTGTGTGGAGGGGTGCACAGAGCCCCTCTTGAATCAGTACTTGTTGTTCCTTTATCAGCCATCACCTCTCTGCCCCAGGCACCCACAGCCCGACAACTTCGCTCCCCTGGCCTCCACTCAGCCCTCCCCAAAGAAAGAGACAGATACCGCTGGTCAAGCCTGCTTGCGTGCTATTTTTGGCTTTTCCCTGAGAGTGACAGATTATTTTTCGTTTCCAAATATTCCTAAAGATTTTCTGCTCCTGTGGAAGATAATGCAAAGAGTTTGTAGAAATGGCAGTGAGGGGAGGGGGAGGCTTTTTGATAAACGGTTTGTTGCTTGCGGGAGGGTAAAATATTTTCGCTCACTCTCCAAGCCGAGGTATCACAGGCTCACTCACTTGCTCACTCTTCCTCTTCCTCCTTCTCCTCCTCCTCCTCTTCTTCTTCTCCATCTGACTTATATGGTTTTTGTTTGTTTGTTTTTCAAGGAAAGTCTGGCTTAGACAGTTGGTTTTGTCTCCCAGCCTTCGAGGCTCTTCCTGTGGTCTAAGGTTTCCTGTTTGGTGTTTGTTGAAAGGAAAGCTTCCTTCCCCTACCCCAGTAACCCCGATGTACAATGCCGGTACTAGGAGTTCAGCGCTTTGCGTCATAAATAACCAGGTGGCTTTAGAAGGGCATGTGTCTGGGAAACGCCTGCTGTGGTCCCATTGATCTCTTGTGGGGTGCCTGGACTCCGATTTGGAAGGAGTACCCTTCTTGTGGTTTGCCAGGGTCCTGCGTCATTACTCACACATTCTCAGTTACAGGGGAAGAAGGTACAGGGAGTTTCCAAGTTCGCCAGAGCATCTTTCCTGGGTTTTATTTTTGTTTTCCTGTGGCTTGTCCTCCTTCCTTTCCTCCTCTTTCCCTTAGAGCCTGATTTCCTTGAACTTGTTTCTTGGGGAGCGAAAGGCTTGAATAGGTTCTGGTAAGGCCCAGTTTGGGCCAAGGTGCATCCCAGTCAGTGGCAGGTCCCTATCACCTGGGCAGATATTCGGTCAGGAGGGTAGACAGGGATCCTGGAACCAGAATCCAAGCTATAGGCAGTAGCTGGGACCACTCCCTGAGGGCGAAGAGGGTAGTTAGCAGAGGACTGGGATGGGGAGTTGGGTAAATGGAGGTGCAACCCAGGTCAAGGTGGCAGGTTTTGCACTGCGTAGCTTTTCTGGGACTTGGACGAACCTGTCCCTGGGGCCCGGAAGCCAAGCAGCCAAGTCTGGCTCCCTAACGTGGGGTCATTAATGTCTCTTCGGATGGTGACGATGGAAAGGCCCCAGTTTCCAGCGCAGACCTGTCGCCGAAGCTCCCCGGAGCGGCTTTCTGGCCAGGGCGGAGGGCTGTGGGGAGAGGCTCGCAAGGCCTTGGGCAGCGCCACCTCACCAGCTCTTGGTGCTGCTGATCTTCACAAGGACTGCCGGGTGTCTCCAACCCAAGCCTCTGCTGGCCATCCGCAGCGCCTCCAGCTTCAGGGGAGACACCCTGTCACCCCTTCAAACTAGTGTCCTCGGGGTGGGGGCAGAGGGTGAGGGTGAGGGGCTGGAGGGTCTCCTCTCCGGTAGATCCACCCCACCCCCAGGGCCGAGCGCTAGGCCTGGCTGCCCTCAGTTTCTGGGGCTCCCGGCAGGAGAGCGGCCCCTGTGGGCCTTGAGATGCCGCACAGCCTGGAGGGGAACAGGAAGGGTTAACCTCGAGTGGAGGGCAGACAGGCAGCACTTGGTCTCTGCTCCCCAGCCTCTGAGCAAAGATGCCTCCTGCCCTGGCCCAGCTCCTGGAGCTGACCTTCCCGGGAGTGTGGGGCAGTGGTAAGGTGTCCTTGAAGCTGCCTCTTAGTGGGCCTGTCCTGGGACCTCCAGAATCAAGATCTAGAGAGCCAGCCCTTTTCAGAAAGGTCAGGTCTGGAAAAGTGTGTAAATTTAAAGGGAAAAGTATAAGATACAGCCCGCTAACCCCTTCTCCAAAAAAACAGAATATTGGCATTTTGGTATTAAAAAAAATGAGTGAAACTGATTTTCTCCACTTTTTATTACTGTACTTTATCTGTGAGTACAGAAGGCATAATTTACAGAATTATTAAAGGCAAGGCAGGCTGGCCTCTGAAAGCAACTTGGTAGAAGAAACTGTTTCCAGCTTTCTTATTTCCACAGCCTAGAAAGATCGTTACGTAGAACATTTGTGAGGAACCATTTGGAAGTACGGGGCATTACATATGGACAGTGAAAGTATGCCTTGAGGATGGATAGTTTGGGTTCATTAAATTAAAAGTGAATTCTTTGCATTTTCACCCGCCATCTTCTCACTTTCTTACGGAGGAAATGGCATTTTTAGGGTCCTTATGTGTTACAGTTCCCTCGACTTTCTCAGAAGATGGCCACCACTTCCCCATGGAGATATTTTTGTTGTGAGGTATACTAGGGTACAAAGAAAAGCTGGTGAAATCCTGGCCTCACAGCTAACGTGAGCCTGGCTACAAAAAGGAAATCAGCCATCTGCTACTAATCAGGCTGCGGCTCTGCTTCTTGTTGAGGAAAATACAGTGAGGGCTTGCTTCCCTTTTCATCTGAAAGAGGCTGTAAAATGCTGAATGCTGCATCAAAATCATTCTCCCCAGTTTTTGTTCAATTAATCAAAATGCATGTGTTCATGCTGGGCATAGTTACATCAGAGAGAAAATTTGCTGCGGCGTCTCAAACAACGGGGGCAGTAGGTGTCACAGGAATGACCTTGCACACCCATCCATCTTTAATAATATCGTTGTCATTACTGTTATTATCTGAAGTGTTAAATTGTTGCCAGAATCAATACAAGTGTGCTTCTTCGGGTATATTTTATCCCACTGTTGTTTTTAACATCTCTGTTAAGAGACCAATTAATTTCAGAGCTCCCAGTGAACTCTGCGGTGAGGGCTCCCCGGCTTGCCTTCCTTTTTTGTTTTTGTTTTTGTTTTTCTTCCTTAATTCTCCCTTTGAAAGAGGACAGAAGTAAGTAGCACAGGAAGTAGAAATATATCACCTGCTGATTAACATAATATGAAATTATCCTTAAACTATAAAGGAAGAAAATCTGCCCAAACTCCAATTAATACATATCGGAGTCCTTTTTTTCCCCCGGCATTCTGTCGTGTGCTAATAGTTTCAGGACTGTTTCACTCACTGAGACCAGAGGAGCCTTTTTTAAAACCCTAAGCAGATATGAAGGTCTATAACAAAGAATCTTAATCGGTGTTTGTTCTCTTCTAGATTCGTTGGTATCAATGCATCTGACATCAACTATTCAGCTGGCCGCTATGACCCATCCGTGAAGCCCCCCTTTGACATGGGTTTTGAAGGGATTGGTGAGGTGGTGGCCTTAGGCCTCTCAGCTAGTGCAAGGTACACAGTGGGCCAGGCTGTGGCGTATGTGGCTCCTGGTTCCTTTGCTGAGTATACAGTGGTGCCTGCTAGCATTGCCACCCCTGTGCCTTCAGTGAAACCCGAGTATCTCACCCTGCTGGTTAGTGGCACCACTGCATACATCAGCCTGACAGAGCTTGGGGAGCTGTCAGAAGGGAAGAAGGTTTTGGTTACAGCAGCTGCCGGGGGTACAGGCCAGTTCGCTGTTCAGCTTTCAAAGATAGCCAAGTGCCACGTCATCGGAACATGTTCCTCGGACGAGAAGTCGGCTTTCCTGAGGTCCATTGGCTGTGATCGTCCCATCAACTACAGAGCGGAGCCCGTGGAGAAGGTGCTGAAGCAGGAGTACCCGGAAGGCGTCGATGTGGTCTACGAGTCTGTTGGGGGCCCCATGTTTGACCTGGCTGTGGATTCCCTGGCCACCAAAGGGCGCTTGCTGGTGATTGGGTTTATCTCTGGCTACCAAAGCCCTACGGGACTCTCACCAGTGAAAGCCACAGCTCTGCCGGCCAAGCTCCTGAAGAAGTCGGCCAGCCTCCAGGGTTTCTTCCTGAACCACTACTTCTCCAAGTACCAGGCCGCCATGGACCAACTGCTGCAGCTGTACACTCGCGGGGACCTGGCGTGTGAGGTGGACCTGGGGTGCCAGGCTCCAGGGGGAAGGTTCGTTGGCCTGGAGTCCATATTCCGGGCTGTCGATTATATGTACGCCGGGAAAAATGTTGGAAAACTTGTTGTTGAATTACCTCATTGTGCCAGCAGTAAGCTGTGACAGCAGAACGATGACGTAGAGCAACGGAGAAAGAAAAGGGATTCTCGATGCCTTAGAGTGAACACAGCGTTTCTCAAAACAAAAGTATAGTGTGAATGAATTCCGCCTCCCCCCCCCCCCGGAAAAATAATGTGCCTCAATAAAAGTTCTCTCTATAGCTAAGAGGTAAAACGTTTACACTCGATTCTTTAGTCATGGATGGTCTCATTCCAGGTTTTATTGTTCCAGGGAAGTAAATTAATTCCTGATGCGAGGCCTGATGGAGTCAGTACGTCCCCAGCTTGATGAGATTTTTAAATCAGCATTCAGATGGCTCAGACTCCTGCTTTAGAGGCAGCAGTGCCTGCCGGAGTACTTCGCAGGTGAGAGCACAGTGCCACCAGCCTTGTCTTCTCCAGGCCATGGGCTCTGCAAGGAGCCCTTTCTCCCCATCAGTCACTAACCAACTTCTAAAGAGTCGTTGGGGAGAGAATTCTCCAAATTTAATCTTGTTAAGTTATTGGAAAAGTGATTCAGCAAACAGCTATGTCTGATGGACATGTCTACTCTGTGATGGCTTGAAGTCACATTCTGGTAAGATTGTCTGTTTAAGAAGAAATTACTGTTAGAAACAGTGGAAAAGAAAGCCATGGTTGAGGGAGACTGAAAACTAATGTGGACAGAGAAAGGATAAAATTCTGTGCCACCTCTTCAAGTTCACACATGCAACCGCAGGGGTGGCAGAAGGGGCCCCACTCTGGCATGTGAACGGTTAAAAACAGCTTAGTTCCTGTCCCCAAGGAGCTAGTGTCACCCCAAACACAGTGGGTGCCCAGGTCATCTGAAACCATGACTTCCCCTCAGAGGCCGGTCCCTGGTGGTGGGAGTGGGGAATATCCCCTGGCTGTAGCTCCAGCCTGTGTGCCACTGCTGTCTTCCCACCACGGCTGGTCCGCTTGCCCTTCATTTTCCGTGCCAGAGTCGAAGCCCCGCAGTGCCTTTCCACTCGTAGGTGAAGACTGGGCATATCCTTCAGTCTTGGGTCTCAGTACATCCAACATGCTCAATAAATGGGAATGCAGTTAGAGTGTTCCACGAGAATCGGGGCCAGATTTAATTCTTTCCTTGCATCTGAAGAGCAGAGAGACCCTGTTTCTGAATAGCTGTTAGTATCTATTTTACAAGATTTACTCATTTCCAGGTACCTAATGTAGCTGCTAGCATGCATGCACAACAATACAATTTATATGGTAAATGGAACCAAATAATGGCTTCACTGAATGTTATGGCCGCACTGAAGGGAAATGTCACGGTAAATAGCTGCCAAATTATGGATCATGCTGAAGTGTCACAACTGCACTAAAGACAAATAGCACTAGAGGCTATTGCCACCAGGACGCTTTTGAGTTATGAAGAAGGGTAGCAGGCCTCTTTGTGTCCTCGTCATAGCAAAGCGCCGCCGGTGCAGGGGACAGCAAGGCTCATCCAGTGTGGAGCACCGTTATTAATCTGCCCCGTTCAGACCTAGCCAGTAGAGCAGGAGAGACTGCTCGCTCTCCCTACACAAACATAACAAACGGAGGGGAGGGGAGGTTTTATGAATGTTAGTATGCTCCGGAAATGACTGGTAATGGAAAAATGTTGTAATAAAATAATCTAATCAAAGACTATTATTAAATTTAACACAGTATATATCTGAAGGCTTAGTTGCCTCCTATGCAGATAGATGTGTGAAATCTCACTGATCGGCTCGCTCCCTCTGAAAAGGCTTGAGGACTGAGGACATTACCAACTAAATTGCCTCTTCTGAACTGAACTGAGTCCCGGTTTCCTTCATTTTAATGGGAGGGTAATAAAGATGAAAGACCAACATTTTATCTGATGGATCCCTTAAGCTATGGAGTAAAAATGTATTATGTTTTGAGGGAATGTACTGAATTCAGCTATGTAAAAGTAAAATTCACATGCCCATGTTTAAAATAAAACAACATTCAAACCAACCAACCAACCCCCCATGTCATCCTGTCCCTCAACAGAGAAACCATGGTGCAGGCTCTGTTCCTTTCTTCACAGAAAGCAAGCGTGAGGGATTCTGCCAGTTCCAGTAATGCCAAAAGTATGTTCAAAGTTTAAAAAACATTCTTTTGAAAATTCTTTTTAAATTGAGTGTTGTAATTAAGCATCCGTTTGGTCCCCTTGGATTGTTCAGTCACGATGGGGAGGGAGATGGCGGGAGAGTCCACGCTCTACCGTGCTCCACGTCACAAAAAAATGTGTATTCGTAACTCAGGGCTGGTGTCAGCTTTGCTGTAGAGAAGGGACGAGGGCAGAGCAGTGACTTGGGATGAAGGAACTCTCAGCTCTCTGTGTGGTCTTCTTACCACCTAAGGTCATTGTCCCATCAGGAAAGAAGGCACTGCCCCGGAGAAAGATATCTCTAAGATACCATGGGGTTCAGGACCTCTAAAGAGTCAATGCTACCCTTTAGGCCTGTTTCAAATGCAATAATAATAATAATAATAATAATAATAATAATAATAGAACAGACAATATAATTTCTGGTTCTTTTCACAATGACTACAGATGCTGATTGATTTTAGCATTTTTTAAAAAGTCCAGGAACTGGTTTGCCAAAAAAGATTGGTTCTATGTGCTGTTATTGTCTGATTGCATCAGAATGGTTTATTGGGGGTGCAATGAGCTTGGGTAGATGGGCATTAGTGCTTCGTTCAGTATTTATCTATTGCAAGTGTGGAGAAGTAGCTGCAGCTGATTAAAGAGAGCACCCTGCCCTGTATACGAAAGGAGTGCCACAGCTCAGGAGGTGGTAATGTCCCAGCACCACGGAAGCCTTTCTCTGTCCCCACCACAAGATGCTGGAAACTTGACAGATGATGTCACTTAAGACGCTGCCTGCCTTGGGGACCTGCTTCTTGGCTTTCTGTTTGGGGCTTTATTTGGGCACCGTTTATAATGGCCACCCGACTTGCACCTGTATTGTCTCAACCCCTGTGAAACTCGTGGGATGCATAAATTTACCAGTCAGGGCTCCCTTTAAAATGAGGCTTTGTGTAGAGGACCAGAATGTTTTTCCTGATGCCTTTACCACGAGTTCACGTGGGGTAAATGCCGTATTTCAGGTTGTGTAAAGTAGGTGAGCGGTGCGCAGCTCTCAGAGGGAATCTGGTAAGGCCGAGGACTGTCCACTCGGAAGCCTAATTTCGGGAGTTCTGCGGGTTTTGTGGGCAGCTCACGTGCCAAATGGACCAATTTGATGAATTTATACTTAACTCATTTATACTTCCCATATTCTTAAAATATTTTGGTTTTGTAATAGTCACTTAAATTGTATGCAAACTTAATTTTCCAGTTTGGGTTTTGTTTTGCTTTTGAGGACTTTTTCACACAGAAGCCAAAGTGCAGTGCTCAATTGTCAATTCCACAACGCTGCTATAAACCTGATCTTGTACTTTGACTAGCCATTTAGCATAGTATCATTTCAACTTCCAGAAGGAAGAATGTTCGCTGCAAGAACCGTACTGCTGTTTCCATGAGCAATCTTGTGGTTGCTCCCATCCACCCCTGCCTCCACAAAAGCAAACAAACATAATGCACAACACAAGATGATGGTAATGTCTTACTTACCAGTATATGTTAATTCAAGAAGTTCTTGTAGGAAAGGGCTGATATAAAAAAAAGTCAAGGAAGAGGCTGTTTTGATTATGTAGCTTGGAGCCTCTGTTTAATTCTTCACCGTGGCCCGGCAGCCAGGGACGCATGCCCAGCATAAGTACTGGCGATGTTTGTTTATCCGGATGCTGGCTTTGCCCTTTGCAGACTTGCCCTTCGGTGCACGGCCTCCATCCCAGGAGGGAACATCGTGGCTCCCACAAGCAGCAGGGTAAGAGCTGCATAGAGGACAGTTTGGGGAAACCAATATGCTCTTCATGTGTGCTGAGAGGCCCCGAGCCAGGAGTCTGGAGGTCTCAATAGCCCCCTGAAGGGAGTGCTTCCCTCAAAGTATCTCTGCCAACACAAAATTAAAATAATAATTAGGACATACCCTGCTGCTGGGTGGCAGTGTGAAAAGACAGCTCTGTGCTGAGGGCTCGGAAGAGTCGGCGACATTGCCGGCTGCCGAAGTACCCTGCAAGCACACAGCAGTCAGGGTCTTAGCATGATCCTTAGCATCAGGTCCCTTGGCTGGTAGAGGGTGGAGAGACACAGAAGTGAGACAGGATGTCCCACTCACTAGAAAGCACATGGCTGGGAACTCTGTATGCCCAACCCCTAGCACCGCTGCAAGCCTACCAGGGCCGCTTTCAGGAGAAACGCTTCCCCTGTCCTTTGTAAAGAAGACCAAATGCTACTTGGTAACACTAGGTTTTAAAGGATGGTCTGGCTCTACCCATTTCACAAATACAGAAATGGGCTTAGAAGGAATGGACTCTGTTCACCCAGTGTCAGAGTGAATTGAATCAGAGGACAGAACCCTGGCTGATTCCCTCCCAGACTATCAAGAGAGCCCTGAACAGTCCCCTTTGCCACTGGCCAGGGTCCTTCCATGTGCAACTAACAGGTATTTGAGAACCATGGCTGGACTTTGAGAAGAACCTTCAAGTGAATGGGACTGTGGCAAGCCCAGGCAAAGCATCAGGTTTCCACTCTACTCTGGTAGAGCCGGGACTCTCCTTTAATTTGGTTTATCATATAAGTATCACATTAGGGCTGAAGAAGTAGCTCAGGGAGCAGAGGCTTTGGCTTAAAGCAGGAGGCCCTGAGCTTGATCTCTAGAGCATTTGTGAGAAGCCAGGTGTGGTGGTGCACGCTTGTAATCCTAGCACTAAGGAGGTGGACACTGGAGGACCTCCGAGGCTAGCTGCCTAACTAGCCTAGCCAAATCAGTAAGCTCACAGGGAGAGACCCTGCCTCAAAGCACACGGTGGAGAGCTTTTGAGGAAAGAACCCTGAACTTGCCCTCTGGCCTACACACACACACACACACACACACACACACACACACATGCACCTTCAAATTTCACACACAAATTAAAAATAATAAATATTGCACAATTCATTTTTTGCTACTAAAAGGTCTCCTGCCAACGTCCTTAAGTACCAATAGTGCCAGGCACACATTTTGTACTATTTACTTCCTTGAATGAGTTTGATGCTCATTTTTGCCTATCATCATAACATAATAACTGGCCACCAGAATGTTTGCTGCTGTAGCAAAATATTTAAAATGTGAATTTGCTATTCTAATTGAAATCCGATATTTCACCTTACAAGTTCAGCCCATGAGGGAAGGGCACGTTCCTTCAGTGGTTTTAGCGGTGGCCTGAAGGTGAAGGGATATACAGAGGAGAGGCCAGTGCATGCAGGCTTTCTGCTGGGCTGTGGCACGACCCTCACACACACTGTAATTAACGCTAAGGGAAAAAGCCATTCTTACCCACATGACATTGAACACTCTCGTCTGTCCTCATCATTTCTGTCTTTCTTCCCTCAAACTCATGCATAGAAAGCATAAACTTCCAGCTTTATGAGAGCAAATCTTTTCCCAGCTGAAGCAGCTTCTTTCAGCGTTGAAAAGCTCTTCCCGGGAACAGCAACAGTGTCAGAGGCAATCAGGTTTGCCGGAAGCCTCATTGCTCACCAGGGGATGGGAGCGATACTGTTCCCTCTACATGTGGCTGGAATTTACATTTGGAAATTGAATTGTCTCCTTGAGGGCTTTTACTCAATGCAAGTTTGGGGGAATTACTTACACCCCAGTACATCAGTGCGGATGGAATGAAGCTGAGTTGAAGGAGCCCCCTTATCAATTTCACTGTTATAAAAACAAAAACAAAAAGCAACAAAACAAAACAACAACAACAAAACCCTTTCATTGTCCAGAAGACAAACTTAAAGAATCTTTACTGAATGATTTTCATCATTTCCAGTTTGAAATATCCTTAGGCGTCTGGGACTCACAATTTTTGACATGTCTGAGTACAGTCCTCACAGTGATATTGACACTGATGCATCGTTTGCAAGTCACTTTAAAACACCCACCTTATGCTGGCTCATGTCGCCCTTGCTTGAGACAGTCCGTGGACAGTAGTTCGCCCAAGGCCAAGCCTGTTTGTCCCCAGAGTGGTGTCTCTTCTCGTGGTTAATATGCACACGACGCCTTCTGAAATGCCCGTCCTGACTCGGTAGTGCAGGGGCACACAGGGCACTGGCCATGCCGCCCTGGGAACCACACCTCCAGCCGAGACTTGCTCAGTCACGCCACGTCTGCAGAGACCTCCGTCCTGCAGTTACAGGTGAGAGCACAGCCCCTTACTTGTGCGCTTCCAACTTCTTACAAGGAGCCCGGACACTCAGCCCGGTGCTCACGGTACCCGACAGCTTTTCCATAGAGTCCCAGGTCCTCCACCCTCAGGGTTGAGCTCACTGTCACACCAGGCCTTGTGTCCCCTGACGCAGGATGGCCAGTTACACCCCAGTCCCTCTACAGCGGCACCGAGAGACGATGGCAGCAGGCCCCTGCCCTGCCAGCAGGAGCAAAGCGTTTACAGTTACCCTGATGGAAGGACGCCCAGGCTCTGACTCCTCCAGATCAGGTCTTTTGGAACATGTGCGTGTGTTCGTACTTAGCAGGCGCTCTGTCGGTCGGAAAGTCATGGCTGGAAAAGAACCTTTTGGAAGGCTTACTCTGTCGTGAAAAAGAAAGTCGGTGAGGTTTCACTGCAATGCTCCAGTGCAGCCCTCCTGCAGGGCGCACGCGTGAGCCACAGCCCCACCTGAGGCTCGACCAGCAGGAACGCGCCATCACCAGCCAGCTCCATCCCTCCCTGGGTTCCGGTGGAAACAGAGGGACAGCCTCCCAGAGCAGGAACCCAGAGCTGGGTGGTCGCTGGTGTGCAACTGAGTCCCAGTCACAATCAGCTGTCTTCCTCAGGGCAGCCACATACTGGACACCCAGGAAAGCCACCAGTGACATCTGTGTGTGAGTATGTGTGTGATAGGTAAGTGTGTGTCTGTGTGTGTGTTATGTAACCATGTGTGTCTGTGTATAAGTTTGTGTGTGTGCTATGTAACTGTGTGTGTCTTTGTCTGTGATATGGAACTGTGTGTGTCTGTGTGTGATATGTAAGTGTGAAGCCTTTATGTGTGATATGTAACTCTGTGTGTGTATCTGTGTGTGATATGTAATTGTCTGTTGTGATATGCAACTTGTGTGTGTGTGTGTGTGTGTGTGTGTGTGTGTGTGTGTGTGTGTGCGTGTGCGTGTGGAGGCAAAGGATGATGTAGAATGTTTGGTTCTATCCCACTCTACTCCCTTGAGCCTGGGCCTCTCACTGACCTGGAGCTGGACAGCGCAGAGTGAGCCCAGGGAGCTGCGTGTTTCTACCGTGTGACCAAGTGCAGCTTGCACGTGGGTACGGGGACTTGAACTAAGGTCCTCAGGCTTGCTCAGCAATCACTCTCCCCCACAGACTGCGCCATGCCGAGGAGCATCCCCTAACTGTAGGGCTGGATGGGTGTCCGGTTCGAACTAGCCTTGAGCCCTATGCCCCCATTCGGGTTGTGTGTGGAAAGGGTGTGTGTGTGTGGACGCAGGTGCTAGTGGCAGGCTCGCCCCAGTGAGAGCAGCAATAGGGAGGAGCCGGGTGAGCCCATCTCCCAGCAGCCGTGTTGACAGGGATGGGGCCCTATTACTCGGGTGAGCGGGCCGGGGGGGGGGGGGCGGAGCGGGCCGGGGGGTAGCGGGCCGGCATCCCGTCATTCTGACTTGTGTTAGTCAGGGAGCCTAACTGCTGCTGGTCCTCTCACACCGACTTGCCACCAACAATCTCGTTACCACACATGCCTCTATCTCTTACAGCTCCTGGACCCACACATGCAGGATGAAATGGGGCACAGGAGACCCAACTGTGTTAACCCACAGTTGCTTCTGCTCTCTCCAATGTGGAGCCCCAGGGGCCCCACGAGGACCCAAGGGAGAGCACTCAGGGAGAGCCACAACCACAGGCTCCTAGAGATACAGCAGCAGCGTGGCAGGGGCAGCGTGGCAGTGGCACCCGGGGACCCACGTGCCCACCGCAGGGTTCCTGGTTTCCAGTCTTCATGTTCCTCTAACACACGTGGCCATGGTCCCTTCTGCCAGGACCTCGCTCACGGGGAGAGAGGCGTTACATGGACACAAACACCCAGCTGCTTGGAGAGGGGAGGGCAGGGGGTGGGGACACTGAGCAAGCTCCTCTGTGTTCGAGGCCCTGTGCAAAGTGTCTGTCACACTTCCTCCCTTGAGATCTTCACAACAGCGCGCTCCATCACTGCTGTCCACTGAGAGCGCCAGTGCCAGGGCTGGGGCGAGAGCCTGGCCTGAAAACGCTTGACACGCACAAACTAGGAGCCAAGTCGATGCACAGAGCCTGCGGGAGAGCCAGGTGTGAGGCATTTTGTCATTTCCTGGCCTGGGAGGCAAAGACCTTCAGGGGATTCCTGAGGCTTGCACACCAACACACACGCACCTCCATACACATGTACATGCTTCTACATATACAACATACTTACATACATGTATATACATACCCGTATACACATGCATCTACACACATCCCTACCTACCTACATACATACCTACACACACCTACATGCTCTACATACACACATACCTACTTACATGCATGCACACACTCCTACACACACATGCACATGCATCTACACACATGCACCAACTTCCATACACACACACATACATGCATCTATATGCACACACCTACTTACACACATACATGCACGCCTACACACATGTGTGCACCTACATGCACACACATACCTACCTATACACACACACACACACACACACAAACACACACCTACACACAGGCACGTACATCACATACACACACACATGTGAATACTAATATGAACCACATGCGCTATTAAAGTTTTCTAATAGATAGTTAAAACGTTGGAATCACTTTTCTGATATTTTCACCTTTATCCAAATGTACAGAATCCATCATTTCACCTTACAGCCGATGACCGTAACTGCGGGAAAACAGCTCTTTCACATCTGTGTGAACACATCCACGGACAATAAGCTAGGCCCCTGTATCCAATGGTCTAGCAGCTTCTTTCATCCATGTGAAAGTCTTAGAGGAAGGGACTCCTATCATTGTCTTCTCCGTTTTAAAGACAGAGAAACTGAGGCACAGATCCCTGGGGAAAGAAGCCTGACATTGAGTTCCAGTGTGTAAACTGGTGGCAGGGTGGCCAGCAACTCTTAAGACCCGGGCAAAAGGTGACCAAGGGGCATCAGGCCACGTCCACAAAGCCAGGCACTGCCAGGCCCCAGTGTCACACGGACGGGGCTGTGATGGTCTGTCTGAGGGAGGCAGTGGTGAGAAGGTCTTCCAACAGAACCCCGACAGGAGTGCAGCAGGGAGAAGTAGATAGTGCGGGACAGACGGCAGGGTGTGGTGCTGGACAGCCCAGGGATCTGTGGGAAACAGCTCCCTCCATGCCACCCCAGGAGAAGAGCCGCAAACCACGAGCTGCACAGTGCCCACCGGTGCTGACCGTGAGCAGGGCATGCTCTGGCCTGGAGGACACAGACAGGAGGAGAGCCCGGATGCAGTCTGGAAGAGCTTCAGGAAGCCTGCACCTCTGGTGGGGGTGCGCACAGCCCGCACGGACACCCACTTGGTGGAGCTGCAGCTACTGCACCCAGATGCAGTCTGGAAGAGCTTCAGGAAGCCTGCACCTCTGGTGGGGGTGCGCACAGCCCGCACGGACACCCACTTGGTGGAGCTGCAGCTAGGGCCCAAGATCGGGGATCCCCTCTTCCAGTGGGGAGCACAGAGCCCTTTGGCTCCCCATTCTCTGACTCGCGCCCTCTTCATTTACTTTGTTAAAGGGTGTGAAGCCGGAGGAGCTCAAGCTCCCCCACCGGAAGCAGCTACAGATTGCGTTCAGACTATTAAAACATCCTTTAACCTTAGGACTTTGGGTTTTAATTTTATTCTTCTCACGTGGAAGAAAAACTATAAGTACATTTTCTGTTTATTGATTAAAAAAAAATGTGTGTGAGACAGCAGTTGGATTTCCCACACAGAGACCATTTACCTTCTTTTGGTTGCACAACTCTCTTGGCATATTATTTATTACAAAGGAAAATCATGCTGATAAGAAAATAGTGTCACTTAAAAATTAGGTGGTTCCCAATCAACTCATGACAGTAATTGCTGTAATGTCCCCTTTGATTTAGATATAGTAATATCAATGTAATTGCCACCGGGAAAAATTATAATGGCTATTAATGATAACGAACACATAAATGGCAGTGAACAGGAACCTGTACTTTACATCAGATTCGGCCATAGAGTGATGGGGAGACCAGCGGTTTCCAAAGACAGGCGCCAGCCCCCAAAGGAGCTAGGCCTCTGTTACCACGGAAGGGAGGGGTGGACAACTATGGGGCCAGGGCAGTGGGGGGCAGCCCCAGGCCTCGTGGGCGCCGTGACAGGTTTCTCATCCACCCCGAGGACATGGTGGGAAACAGCAGACAGCCGTGGCCCTGAAGTCACCAGGCAGCTTCTGCCCAGAACTGGCGCTGGGTTGTGAACTTTCACCTGGAGACACAGGTGTGGGTTGCCTGGTCCCCACTCCTGAGCCACTAGCTCCTGCCATTGGAGGTTCTGAGATGAGGGTGGGCGGCCTCCTGCGGACAGTCCCTGTCTGATGGGTGTGAGTCCCGGGCAAGCGAGCCCAGACTTGCCTTTGTTGTTGCCAGTGTCCCCTGTGCAGCACAGGCCTCTACACAGCAGAAGCGGGCGTCACAAGAATCCCCAGAGTCCTGGGCATCAGCTTCTCTGTGTGGCTCCTGGGCATGCGCGTTAGGCCACTGGGGGCAGCCGTAGCTCTGAGGATATGGGGAGCCCTCAAGAAGACCCAGTGCTCCCACGTTTGGGCACCCAGGGGTCAAGAGCGATGACTACAGTCCACCTTGTGTTGTAGAACGGAACACGCTGTCCTCGGCTTGTCATAACTGGGCATCGCTAATGTCCGTCCTGTCTTGCAGTCTGAGGCAGACAGGCACAGGGAGTCCGAGTACCTCGCCCAAAGTCTCACAGCCAGCGGTAAAGCCCAGGTTGGGGGGGGGGCGGGTGACCCTAGGACCCCAGTCCCATTCAACATGACATTTGTGCACGGTTCAGAGGGTGGAGCGAGGGCGTTGGTCAAGAATGGATACCAATGGCCTTCATAAATGGAAATAAGAGTCACTGACGTTCACAGGACACAGGAGAGTCAGGTCTGCCCTGGGCTGTCCCTGCGTACAGGGGTTGTCAGCTTGAGCACTACAAAGTCACCGGCTGCCCTGGGAGGAGGCCGCAGGGACTCTGTATGACTGTGCAGAAATGATGCGCCCACTGAAGCCGCTGAAAGGATTAGATAAAGCTCTTTTTACATCTAACACCGGCAGCTGAAGAGATGGCCTGGCGGTGAAGAGCACTTCAGGGAGGGAGGGTCTGAGTTCACCCCCCAGCACCCACTCCACGGCCTTACAACTGTGTACAACTCCAGCTCCTGGGGAGCTGACGCCTTCTGCTGGCTTCCACAGGATCCTGCACACACTGCTTCACACAGACTCTGCCCTCCTACACACATACGCACACATACAAACATACACATATACACACAAACACATACACATACATACATATACATACATACACACACAAACACACACAAGCACAAAGACACACACACAAACTCACACACAAATAAATAAATAATAAATAAAAGAAACCTAAAACCATTAAGAGCTGACAGGCTCTTTAATGTAGGCTTTTTAAACCTCCTAGGTTCATATCAAAGAAGAGAGGAAGGTGCTGAGAAAAGTCTCCGTGGTTGAGAGCATTTACTGCTTTAGAAGGTGACCTGAGTTTGGTTCTCAGCACCACAGAGCAGGTCACGACTGTCTGTAGCTCCAGTTCCGGGCCCCAGTGGGCATGGCTTACATAGTACAGATCATATGCACGAGCACATACTCATGCAGAGAAAATGGACAAAAACTTTTAAGGAAATAACGTTAACAAAAATAGACTGTGGAAGCATGTAGACAAAGCGGCCACTTTAAACACTTCTCCGGGAAGGGACAGGCGCAGATGAGTTGCCTGGCCTCCACTTCCTTCAGATTCATGAGGCCTGACCTGAAGACCCTTGGTACCCTTAGGTTAGTCCGTTTTCTGTCACTGTGAAGAACATTCAAGAGAAAAAGGAGGGAAATTTTATTCTGACTCACAGTTTCAGGGCTTTCACAGAGTGTGAGGCTGGCACCATTGCTGTGAACTTGTACTGAAGCAGAGAATCCTGGCAGAGGGGTGGGGGGGGCAGAGCTGCTCAGCCCACGGTGGCCAGGAAGCAGAGGAAAGGCAGGGAGTGTCTAGCCACAGGGGACGCTTTGAAGGCAAGGCCCTGGACACATGGAAGCTCAGCTCCAACTCCTCAAGTTTCCATTCATCCCAAAAGAGTGCCATAGCCAGGCACAGTGGTGCACGCCTGTGATCCCAGCACTCAGAGAGGAAGAGGATCTCTGTGAATTCGAGGCCAGCCTGCTCTACAAGGCGAGTCCAAGACAGCCAAGGCTACACAGAGAAACCCTGTTTCAAAAAAAGTAATCTTAAAAAAATAAAAATAAAAACAAAAGAGCATCCTAAGGTAGGGATTAACCCTCCAACGTGTAAACCTATGAGGGACATTTCCTCCTCAGACAAAAGCACAGGGTAAAATGAAAAGCAATCTCCATGATTATAGCCAGAGCTACCTCTGTTTGCATCTGTTATTCAATATCTTAACATCTGATTTGTTTCAAAAGCTCAAACCCAGAACGATTTCAGCACAGTGGGCCTGACTGAGACCATCTGCCCACAAGTACAAAGACAGACCTAAACTCTTTTTGAAGAATGGGACTCCAGAGAACTCCCATGGGGAAAGGAGTGGGTCTGGGTAACATTTAGGAATACGTCAGAAGATGAAGTAGTCTGCTGAGAGGACTCGGTAGAAGGCAAGAGGCAGAGAAGGCCATGAAAAGACATTTAGTCCACACTGCAGAGCAGCAGTGCTGACTACATCCACGGAGAACAACTCTAAGGAAAAAATACAAAGCCTTCGCATATTTGAACAAACACTAGATATGTTTTTTAAAAAGTAAAACAGTACAATTTCTGAACGGGAGATTTTGATTTATGGTTTAAAATGCTGGCTGGATGTGGACGAAGAAAGGCTTCATAAACTAGAGTACAGATGAAAGGAAATTATCCAAAAATGCCATAGATGATGAAAGAAAAATAGAGGACAGGCAAAGGGAACATGGTAAAGTGAAGCAAGAATAAGACAACCCAGTATGATGGTGACACACTGAGAAGACAGAACAGCACAAAGGCGAGACAGGCATGCCTACCCTGCTGGAGAGCAGTGCTTTCTAAGGAAATGACAAAGGAGAGTGTAAGAGAGGCAACGTTTGAATCAGTAGTGTCTTCAGGTATGATGAAGTGTCCCAGTTCTAAGCTTCAGGAGTTCACTGGTTCCCAAGCAGGACAACATGAAGAAACTCACATCCAGACACACAGCAGTGAAGCCAAGGGTGCCATCAGGTGCAGAAGGTCTCTGCAGCAGTGTCGAAGACACAGCTGAATTCTAAGGACCGCTATGATGTCTGAATGAAGTGCTCAGTGCTAAGAGAGAGACCTGGCTATTTCTATACCCAGCAGAAATATCCTTCAATACTAAGGACAAAGCAGAGACATTTTCAGACTAGAAACAGCTGAGCAGGTGACCAGAAGCAGCTCAGAAGCTGCCGAAGCTCCTGTGCCCTAAAACAAAGGAAGCTGCTCTCCTTAAGATGTAAGAAGAAATGAGAGTGAAGAAGATAATCCGGCTTAGCAAATGTCCCACAACAAACTGCAATAAAGCCTGAAGGGTAAAAGTATAAACTTCTCAACATGTCTTAGAGGCACAAGTGAACAGACTTCAAATATCACAGAACCATTGCTGAGGACAAAGCTATTCCTCAACTTTAGACCTGATAGTGTGCATGTATCCTAGCTTGTATGTTTTCACTGAGAAAAGTAGTGAAGAAGAGAAAATAGATCGAGAAAAAAAAATCAATCTAAGATAAGATAAGGAAGAAAGGACTCAAATAGGCCTGTGGTGCAGGGAAGCAGTAGAGAACAAAGAAGAGAGCAGGAAGATCACAATAAAGCCCAACAGCCGCAGTTACAGTAAATACAAACGACTCATTTCTCATTAAAAGACAAACATTGTCCAACTCTCCGGAAAATGTAAACATAGTTCAGAAAAATAATTTCCAGGAGATAGGCATATGAACTATTAAGCTTTAGAGAACAAAACAAGATATACAATGCAACACATATGTTAGCTAGAGACTGAGGCATTTGGACCGCAGCAAGGCCAGAGAACATGACGTGCAGCTCAGGGGTTCTGAGATGGGTGTCTATGAGAGGCTGGTGAGAGAGTCTGGCGTCCTGGTGACAATCAACCACCTCACAGGTCACACAAGGCAAAGCTCAACCTTAAAAATAAATAAATAAAACCAGAGGAGCAGTTACAATCGCTTGTTGCTTCTCTGAGTTTGCTCACCAGCCCCCACACTGGGCTTCCAAACACCTTCCACGCTAGCTCCAGAGCTTCCAACCTGACTTTCTGATCTCCTGCATGCACAAGGCTTCATACACCCACACACACATATACACACAGACACACATACACAAATGCATACATACATACTCAGGTACATATAAATAAAGCGGCTTTTAAAAATCCTTTTAAAAAGTTCACTGCCAGCTTAGTGACCACTGTGAAAAAGAAAACTCTGCCCGTTAAATTCCCGCATGTATGCCTTCTTTGTCTGAATCTTTGTCTCATGCCTATGGAGAGAGTTCTAGAATTACATGAACACATCTGTTTCTTCTGTTTATCTTCCAGCACATGGAAAGGAAAACAGTTCGGGATCTAGAAAAGCTTTTTGAGTTCAGAGCCTGCACCTGAATGCACCCAGGACTGGTAACTGGCACCCAGCGATCCCCGGCTGTTTCCTGCACACCGTCACCCCTGTGCAGTTAAGGGAGTACCTGCTGCTTTTCTGAGCTAGCCAGCACTGTGTCCAGAACCCCTTCCCACCACAGACCTCCTTTCCTCATGTGTGTCTGGTCTGATGAGGCGCAGTCGGCAAAAGATTTCCTTAAAACTGTAGTCACACTGTCTTCTTTTTGCCGTTGTTTTTGATTTTAGAGACAGGATCTCTCTGTAGCCCTGGCTGTCCTGGAACTCACTGTGTAGACCAGGCTGGCCTTGAACTCACACAGATCTGCCTGCCTCTGCCTCCTGAGCGCTGGGATAAAAGTCAAGAGCTAGCACACCCAGCCGGACTATTGTCTAAAGAGGTCTTACACGGCTTTTCCTCAGCCTGGGGGTTGTCAGTGGCCCGTCACGCTCACAGAGAATGTGACAGGACCACAGCCACATCACAGCCGGCCTGCCCCACGGTGGTACTGATTTCAGAGATGCTAAGTTGGAAAAGCAGAGACTGAGAGGACTGACTGATGCTTGCTCTGGAGATCGGCAGTCAGGCGTGTTCCGGGTGTGCAGAAAGACTGGCAGATGCTCCACCTCCATTTTTGCTTGCTTGACAATATTGGCTGCACTTTATTCCTGGGCAACCCTGAAGTAGTTCCCCCCCTCCCCCACTCAGACCCGCTAGGTCCTTCTCCAGTTCTGGGGCCGAACCAAGCACCAAGAAGCAGGTTTGGAACCTTCATCACTGATCATCACGTAGGAGTAGCCACACATGGAAATGCAATCCCTTTTCATGGAGAAAGAAGTGACCCACAGAAAAGAATATAAAAAAGATTGTGATAACAGTAAAGGAAAATGGGGTAGAGAGATGGCTCAGTGGTTAAGAGCCCTGGCTTCTCTTCCAGAGGACCCAGGTTCAATTCCCAGCACCCACATGGCAGCTCACAACTGTCTGTAACTCCAGTTCCAGGGGATCTGACACCTTCACTCAGACATACATGAAGGAGGCAAAAAGGCAATGCACTTAAATAAAAATAAATTATTATTTTTTTAATACAGCAAAGGAAACAGATGTAAACCTCAGTACTGACGTGTGAAAATAACACAGGCGAGAAAGGTTAGTGTTCACGTCTACACTGTGACGTAAACAGGGTGGAAGTTTGTTCTGGATAAAATCTGAGTGCTGGGGCAACTACATCCGGGTCAAATGAGCATAGCACCTCTTTGCATCTGCAGCTGCGTCCATCATCTCGGTTTGAGGCCTGCTTGGTGGTGGGAACATGTTTGCAGGACTCCAGCTCATACCTTAGGGACCAGGAAGCCACGGACGGAGAAGAAAGATGTCTCCCTTTTTCCTGTTATTTTTTCAGCGTGGGATTCCTGCCTTGGGTGGTATCACCCACACTCAGGACCCATCTTTCCCTCTTCAATTAAACCTGCCTAGAATCACTCAAAAAAAATCCTGAAAGGTGTATCTCCGAGGGAACTCTAAATCCTGAAGGACAGACAGCGGTTGGCACCACAGGGCCTGTTCCCTTACCACAGGCTTTAAGTTGACCTTACAACACTCAGGGGGTGGTGCTTTCGCCAGGGTTCTAGGGCTTACAGAGCCCACTAAAAGGTTTCCGTTTCAATGGGGGCTCTCTCTTCCTGGCTGCGGCCACTGCCCTGCATGCAGCCAAGCTCCCCGAGAGAGCCAGGCCCACAGCAGCCTCTTCCGGCTGCGGTCACAGCAGCCACAGCAGCCACATGTCGTCAGCCTCTGCAGCTGGGAGGTTGATTGCAGGTGTCCGCTGAGCTGCAGAACTGCTATGTACTCTTCTGCGGCATGGCTCCCTCTCCGCCCCTCTCCTAACTCAAGGCGGAGCAACTCCCAGGGCCCGCCAGGACCCCAGAATCCCAGTCTCCCTGAGGGCCATATGCCGCACCTCGTCAGCAGTGTCTGCTTCTGCTGGGGTGTGAGGAAAAACCTGCTGTTGTGTTAAATCAGGGAAATGTGGGGTCTATCTGTCCTAACAAGCATCACTACCCCGATGCCTGCGGATGAACACACAATCCAAGCACTCCAGACACATGGAAGCTGCTTCAGACTCTCACAAAACACTCCATCCTGTGCCTGAATCGCCTTCCAAACCAGTATGTGCCTCTGAGGAGAGTGTATTTATTATGGGCTCCTTCAGTAATGACTTCCACGCAAGACTCTAAAACTCAACTCAGTGGTCTACAACAAATCCTGTACACCCAAATAAAAGCCAGCTGAGGTGAGGCCACACGTCAGCTCTTCCTTCTGCGTGGACCTCACACCAGGCTCACACTTCTAAATGTTTCCGTTTCTCCCGTGTTGGGTGATCAACCCACCCGGCCATTTATTGTCTGCTCAGCCGTCCCCAGTGGGCCAGCCTTCTCCACCATCCTGGTCCTGTCCCAAACCCCTTCAAAGCTCGGGGTCTGTCCAAGCTCGCATGCTGGACTCTGGGTAGGAAAGGTTTCCATCTCCTCTGCCTAGAAAGCAGTCAGAACCATTTGGAAGGAACCCAGGAACCCCTCCCACCAGGCTCTACTCTCTCTCTCTCTCTTTCTCTCTCTCTCTCTCTCACACACACACACACACACACACACACACACACGCGCACACACACACACACACACACACATCTATCGAGCCTTGGCTTTCCTCCCCCTGCCTGGGAGAAGGCTACACCCCCCACACACACGCTGACAAATTCGCTCACTATGCCTTCCTCAGTTCCTTCTCTGGAGCAGTGACAAAATACTCAAGTGGGGATATTTATAAATAGTAAAAGGTAGCTTGGTTCACAGTTCCGGAAACTGAGAAATCTGAGAAATTTGAGGCTGTGGAGCTGGTAGTTGCTCATTGTCCTGTGAGGGCCTGGGACTGCGTCATAAAGAGGTTGAGGCATCGCTTGGTGAGACAGAGCAGACTCCAGCTCCCACTGCTCCTTGTATTCTTCTGAAAAGGACGCTGCAGCTATGGAAACCCCATGGACACAGCCTCATCTCACTCTACCCACTCCTAAATGCTTTAAGTTTCCACCACATGAGCTTAGAGGAGGAACCCTGGCTGTGACCCAGCGCCAAATGCAGAGATAGTTCCCAGCCTTCTGCTTCCCTCACCTCCAGGCTCCATGAACTGCTGGTCTCACCTCCTCCTCCTCCATTACCACCACCACTTTCTCTTCCTCCTCCTCCTCTACTTCCTCCACCATGACCTCCTCCACCATCACCTCCTCCATCTCTACCTTCTCCTCGTCCACCACCTCCTCTACCACCACCTTTCTTCCTCCTCCTTCTTCATTATTATTACTATCATCATCATCATCATCATCATTACATGTGTGTGAGGTTTTGCCTACGTGTTTGGCTGTACACTCTGTAAGTACAGTGCCATCAGAGGCTAGAAGAGGTTGTGTCAGATCTGGGACTCGAGATTCAGGTGGTTGCAAGCTGCCTTTGGTTTGGGGATTTGAACCCAGGTCTTCTGAAAGAGCAGCCAGTGCTCTTTACCCCTGAGCCATGTCCCCGCCCTGGCCCTGGGCTCACCTTCTTGATACATTCCTTTCTGTTCTCTTTGGGAACAGATACATTCTTGAATTTCTCTTTGGGAGTCAACAAGGAAGCATCTTTCTCAGTGTGACCAATGACCTCACACTCCTGTCGCTCAGTCTGTGACCCAAAGTAAATTTCCTTCAGTATGTGTCAGCAGGGAGTCAAGACATCACGTGCAGCTCACCAACTTACTCAGTGAGCGACCTTACTGTAATGTTAATAATTTCTTTGGTAATACCATCATAACCTTACTTGTACTTTTTAAGTTTTCCCTTTATCCAGAAACAGCAACGTAACTTCAGAAAGAAAAATACAACAACGTAAATAGACAAAATAAAATTAATCATTACTACCTGGACAACTTTGTATCCAAATAATTTCGTGGAATATGGGTTAATATGACTGACTAAGTTATGGTGTGTATGTGTGTGTGCATGCGTGCCTGAAAAGGTCAGCTTCAGGCATTATCCCTCAGGACCCACCCGCTTTGATTTTTAACAAGACCTCTCCTGGGCTTAGAATTTGTAGGTTAAGTTAGGCTAGCTGGCTAGTGAATACAGATCTGTGTGTTCCTACCTCCCGGGCTGATTACAAGCTTATGCTGCCTACCCGCGTCTGATAACATGGGTTCAGGGCAGCGAATTGGGTCCTCAAGGTAAGCACTGTACAGAGGGCATCATCCCCCAGCCTCATGATGGCCACCTCTGCGAGGCGTGTTAGAGGCTACGCAGGATGTGCGCCTGTGCACTGAAGGTGCTGTGGCTGGCACGCCAGACACCAGGCAGGCACCCCGCTTCCCGCCGGCCAGCGGCTGTGAGGAACTCAGGATTGCTCAGGGCCCACGGGCACAGTGAAATGGGTGTCACTCACCTCGTACCAAGACCTGAGCTCTGCCCGGCCTGCTGTCTACATTCGGGGCACATATCAGCTTCCCAGGCTGACTTAACGAGTGATCAAAACATGCCTTCACACTGGGAGGGGGTTCCTGAGCCCCCAAGCCCAGCTGAGAAGCTATGGGCAGCTCATGATTGCACAGGAGGGAAAGCCGGTTTTATTTCAGGGTGTGGATCCTGGTATGCTGACAATCCTACAGTCAACCACCCATGCTCACCCAGAAGGATGTGGACAGCCCCAGTGGAAGTGATGCGTTTAAATTGAAAGAAGAAAGCATACGAAGCTGGAGGGGGAAGGGAGGTGGATCTGGATCTGGGAGGAGTCGAGGAGGAGAATTGGAGATGAATACGATCAAAATATATTGCATTAACTTTTCAAAAAATAATAAAACGTTTATTTAAAATAATAACGTAAAATCCAAATAAATAGCTTTTAAAAAGTAGAAACCTGGGGCTAGAGAGACGGCCCTGCTATTAAGAGTGCTTGGTGTTGTTGCGGAGGCCCTGGTGCAGTTCCTGGAGCCCACGTGGGCTCACGGCTGTCTGGAGCTCCAGTTCCAGGGGCTACGACACTGTTCTGTTCCTTTAGTCTCAAGCACACACAGGATGCACATGCAGACAGATGCTCATGCACATAAAATAGAAATACATCTTGAAAAACAGAGACCTATGTTCTCAGGGTCCTGGAGTCCAAGGGTGTCATGGGACCAAAGTCCCTACAAAGTCTCTAAAGCACACACTTGCGCTTTTCTTGTGTGCCTGTGCCCGAGATGCTCTCTCTTCTGCCGTGGACACCAGGTCTAATCCACGATGCTTGCTTTACCTTGAGTGTACTTGAGAGAGCCAGTGAAATCCCTCTCCCAGGGAATAGGGCTTTGGTGGTATTTTCACAGAGGGCAGTTATGCCAGGCATGGAATACTCCCTCTATGTCAAACACTCACTGGGTTTTTCTTTGATTCACTCCATATCAGCCTCTGAGGCAGAAATCAGTCTACAGATGAGAAAAGCCCAAGTCAGTACTCCAAGGTCACAGGACTTCTCAACACCGCAGAATCCACCCCTAAATCCAAGTCTGCCCCTCCCAAATTCATGTCTGCCCCGCCCAAATCCAAGTCTGCCCCGCCCAAATCCAAGTCTGCCCCGCCCAAATCTGACTCTGCACTACCAGACAAGATGCAGAAGTCCAAAACTACGAATCATCTTGGCCTGCTTAGAATCAGTTTTCTGGGTCAAAGATGGACGCGGTCTGCAATGAAAATGTCAGAGGGGCATCAGCAGAAGCTTGTGAGAAACCTAGCCCGAGACAGCCAAGGGCGTTTGTTAACCCCCTGGTCCTGAGTGCCCTAGTCTAAAGGTCCAAACAGCCCTGCCCCTCCTCCCCCGCCACCATTTGAATGGCTCTTGCATCCCATCCTAGCTCAGCTCAGTGCTGAGAGGGGCTAAGGCGCCATCCCCCCTCAGCCCCAGCCTCTCCTCCTCCCCGCCTGCTGCTCCTGGTCCAGCAACACCCATTGGTAGAGCAAGCTGCACATTGGCACTTGGCTGACCTGATTGTGAAGCTAACTAAACTAATTAATCACAAAAGATTAATAGGACTGACAAGGTTAGAGAGGTGACATTCTCCCAAATCTCCATTTTTGTATGAGTTGTGTATATTTTTTTAATCCCCACTGCAATTTATTTTCTGTAGTGAGGAGTTTCTCCAAGAGTGTCCCAAACTGTAGTCAAGGTTAACTGGGCTGTGAGCTTATTCAATATTTATGATTCTTTTTATTTGTATTACTGGGACTTTTGGGGGACTCAGGAAGGTCCATTAATCAAACGGAGTGACAGAATGAGCTGTCGGACAATGGGAGCAGGGCTCAGTATTGTTGTGATTATACATACATATATTTTGAGTTCAGGGTTAAAAGACCCAAGAGAAACTTCATCAGCACTCCCTGATTAATTGTTTCAGGGTGTCATCCATGAATTTCCTCTCGATCCAATAATCCTCTCAGAGAACTCAGCAGTGTTCCTGGCCAGCTGGCTCTGCTGGGGCCCAGGCTCCTGAGAAAGAGGCATTGACACAGATAGCTCAAGTGTGAGGAGATGGCCGGTGGATGGTCTTCACCAAGTTGACAGCTCCGAAATATAATTATCAGTGTGATGTGCTTAAGAAAGCTGTGGCACTCCTGACCCTCCCGAAGACTCAACAGGCCAAGACACACAGAGAGGAGGAGGAGACAGGGAGCCATCCTTTTCCTCCAGCCTCATAACTGTAAATTGAAGAAAATTATTTTCTTTGCCTCCAGCTCATTGGCAGATAGGCAGCATTATATTATAATTTCATAAGCATAAATCCTTTGAATGAATTTCAGAAGAATAACTGAATTACAAATGCAAGGAAGGTATCTAAAAAAGTTAACTGTGCCAGGCCAAAGCAGTGTGGGACACGTGGAAGGAGAAGGTGCTCTTGGGGCTCCTCCCAGGGGTCTGGCTCCCAGGACCAGGGTGGTTTTAGGGCGGCAGGTGTGACCCTCTGTGCCTGATGCTGACCAGCTTCATGCCCATTCTGCTTCGCACTGTCATGTTCCAGGGAATTTGAGTTGTAATTCATCATAAATTAATTTTGGAGGCGCTGCAGGCTTGGGGCACGCTATAATTATTGTTGTTTGTTTATTTATTACCATGTTAACCATTACTTATTATTATGTGGCTCATAGATGCGACCACAAAGGTTGCTCCCTGTGGTTTCCTAGCAACACATTTCTTCACACACATGCTCAGGCTTTCACTTGCCTTTAAGTAGGGTGGGTCATAAGAGGTAGATGTCAGGTTGGCAGCCGCCAGAGTTTTCCCGAAAGGACACAGTAAGGAAGCGTCCTAGTTTGCTTTATATTGCTATGATGAAACACTGACCAAAAGGAATTTGAAAAGGAAAAGGCTTGTTTAGTTTGAATATCACAATCACAGCCCATTACTGAAGGAAACCAAGAAAGTCAAGAGGGGCAGGAACCTGGAGGCAGGAAGTGAAGCAGAATCCATGAAGGAACATTGCTTACTGGAGGCCTTTTAGGATTGCTTTCTTGCACAACTCAGGACCCCAGCCTAGTACTGGCACCACCAACAGTGGGCTGGCCTTCCCAAATCCATCATTAATCGAGAAAATGCCCAGCAGACTTACCTGCAGTCCAGTTTGATGGAGGCAGTGCCTTGACTGACGTTCTCTCTTCCCAAATGACTCCAGCATGTGCCAACGTTGACAAACAAAAACAAGCTCGCTATCCTAGTCAAGATGAAGTCTTTTTAGCCTCATGGGACCACTGACTAGTCACAAGGAAGACAGTTTGCACGTGCAAATCATTTAAGGGCAAAGATTTTCCCCAGAACACACCAAAGCTGAGCAGAGTTCAGCAAGACCCCCCACCCCAAGGTCTCTTGTTGCCTAGGGCAGCTGCTCACCAGACATGGCTCATCTAGCCGAGCCACCTCTGTGAGGAAGAGGCAAAGGGCTGTGAGGGCAAAAGAGGCACAACCCCACACGAGCCTCTGGCAGCCATCTTTCTTGCTACAGGCAGCTGACTTCAGCCACAATTGGTTTGCCAGGTGCACACCATAAGCTGGAAAATGAAGAATGGAATCTTAAGTTCAGCTGGGTTCTGGCAGAACAGTCTGTTACTCAGAGTCTTGTGGATTAAGACAAAATACAAAGGCAGCATGGATGTCTGCTTCCACTACAGAACAGTTTCCTTGGCTGTGGGGAGAGAGTGTCCCTGTGTGTGAAGGAGCATCCATGACATGAGCACAGCCATGGCAAGAGCCCCAGTGTTTTTCAAGACAGGGTTTCTCTATGTAGCCCTGGCTGTCCTGGACTTGCTCTGTAGACTAGGCTGGACTCGAACTCACAGAGATTGTCCTACCTCTGTTTCCCTGAGTGCTGGGTTTACAGGCATGTGCCACCACACCTGGCTTGGATGGCCTTTTTTGATGTGTTCTGGGATTCTGTTTGCAAGTATTTTATTGAAAAATTTTGCATCTATGTTCATCAAGTAAATTAGTCTATAATTCTCTTTCTCTGTTGAGTCTTTATGTGATCCGCATCAGGGTAACTTAGCCTTGTGAAATGAATTCAGCGAATATGTTTCTGTTTTGTGCAATATTTTGAAGAGTATTAACTCATCTGGTAGAATTCTGCACTAAAACCACGTGGGGTTTTTTTGTTGGTTTTTTTGGGGGGATTCCCTTTTCCTGGTTGGGAGACTTTTAATTACTGCTCCCATTTCATTAGTGTTTAAAGTCTGTTTAAATTGCTTACTTGATCTTGATTTAACATTAGCAAGTGTGTGTATCAAAATATTATCCATTTCTTTTATACTTTCCAGTTCATTAGAGTACAGTTTTTTTTTTATTAATTACACTTTATTCATTTTGTATCCTCCCATAAGCCCCTCCCTCCTCCCCTCCCGATCCCACCCTCCCTCCCCTTTCTGCATGCATGCCACTCCCCAAGTCCACTGATAGGGGAGGTTCTCCTCTCCTTTCTGATCTTAGTCTATCAGTTCACATCAAAAGTGGCTGAATTGTCCTCTACTGTGGCCTGGTAAGGCTGCTCCCCCCTCAGGGGGAGGTGATCAAAGAGCAGGCCAATCAGATTATGTCAGAGGCAGTCCCTCTTCCCATTACTATGTAACCCACTTGGACACTGAACTGCCATGGGCTACATCTGTGCACGGGTTCTAGGTTGTCTCCATGAATAGTCCTTGGTTGGAGTATGAGTCTCTGGGAAGTTCCCTGTGTTCAAATTTCCTTGTTCTGTTGCTCTCCTTGTGGAGACCCTGTCCTCTCCAGCTCTTACTATTTCCCACTTCTTACATAAAATTCCATTCACTCTGCCCAACAGTTGACCATCAGGCTCAGCATCTGCTTTGATAGTCTGTAGGGCAGAGGCTTTGAGAGGCCCTCTGTGGTAGGTTCCTAGTTTGTTTTCCGTTTTCTTCTTCTGGCTTTCAGAAGCCCTCTGTAGAAAGTTCCTAGGTTGTTTCCTGTTTTCTTCTTCTTCTGATGTCCATCCTCTTTGCCTTTCAGGATGAGGATTGACCGTTTTAGTTAGGGTCCTCTCTCTTGCTTAGTTTCTTTAGATGCACAGATTTTAGTGGGTTTGTCCTATGTTGTATGTCTATATGAGTGAGTATATACCGTGTGTGTCTTTTTGCTTTTGGGACAACTCACTCAGGATGATCCTTTCCAGGTCCCACCATTTACCTGCAAATTTCATGATTTCCTTATTTTTCATTGCTGACTAATACTCCATTGTATAGACGTACCACAGTTTCTGCATCCATTCTTCAGTTGAGGGGCATCTGGGATGTTTCCAGCTTCTGGCTATTACAAATAATGCTGCTACAAACATGGTTGAGCAAATGTCCTTTTTGTGTACTTGAGCTTCTTTTGGATATATGCCCAGGAGTGGTATGGCTGGATCTTGGGGAAGTGCTATTCCTAGTTGTCTGAGAAAGCGCCAGATTGATTTCCAGAGTGGTTGTACAAGTTTACATTCCCACCAGCAGTGGGGAAGGGTTCCCCTTTCTCCACAACCTCTCCAGCATGTGTTGTCACTTGAGTTTTTGATCTTGGCCATTCTCATGGGTGTAAGGTGAAATCTCAGGGTTGTTTTGATTTGCATTTCCCTAATGGCTAATGAGGTTGAGCATTTCTTTAAGTGCTTCTCTGCCATTCGATATTCCTCTACAGAGAATTCTCTGTTTGGCTCTGTTCCCCATTTTTTAAGTGGATTACTTGGTTTGCTGCTTTTTAGCTTCTTTAGTTCTTAATATATACTGGTTATGAGTCCTCTATCAGATAAAGGGTTGGTGAAGATTCTTTCCCAATCTGTAGGCAGTCGCTTTGTTTTGATGACGGTGTCCTTTGCTTTGCAGAAGCTTTTCAGTTTCATGAGGTTCCATTTATTGATTGTTGCTCTTAGAGCCTGTGCTGTTGGTGTTCTGTTCAGGAAGTTTTCTCCTGTAGAGTACAGGTTTTTAAACTATGTCCTCAGAATTCTCTGGATTTCCTTGGTGTCTGCTGTTATGCTCCCCTTTTATTTCTAATTTTGTTAATTTAGATATTCTTTCTGAGCCTTTTAATTAATTTGGATATGGGTGTGTTGATCTTGTTGATTTTCCCAAAGAACCAACCAACTCTTTGTTTCATTGATTCTTTGTATTGTTTTGTTTGTTTCTATTTTGTTAATTTCAGCCCAGAGTTTGATGTTTTTGTTATGTTGTTGTTTTGCCATCTATTCCTTTTGGGTGTAATTTCTTCTTTTTGTTCTTGAGTTTTTAGTTTGAGAGATTTCCAGTTTTTTATATAGGTATTTAGTGCTATGAACTTGCCTCTTAAAACAACTTTCATTGTATCCCATTAGCTGGGGTATGTTCTATGTTCAGTGTTCATGAGTTTGTAAGCTTTCTGTTGTTTCTGCTATCATTATATCCATCATGGTTCTGTAGGGTGCAGGGTGTTATTTCAATTTTTTTTGTATCTGTTAAGACTTCCCTTTGTGGGTTTTTTTTTTTTCAGAATTATTTTAAATTTTTTATTTATTACAATTTATTCACTTTGTATCCCAGATGTAGCCCCTTCCCTCATCCCCTCCCAATTCCACCCTCCCTCCCTCTTCTCCTCCCATGCCCTTTCCTAAGTCCACTGATAGGGGAGATCCTCTCTCCTTCCCTCTGACCCTAGCCTATCAGGTCTCATCAAGACTGGCTGCATTGTCTTCCTCTGTAGCTCCCTACTCAGAGTTGTCACTGAGTTCATGTCAGAGACATCCCCTGTTCCCCTTACTAGGTACCCACTTGGAGACTAAACTGCCATGGGCTACATCTGTGCAGGGGTTCTAGGTTATCTCCATGAATGGTCCTTGGTTGGAGTATCAGTCTTAGAAAAGACCCCTGTGCCCAGATTTTTTTGGTTCTGTTGGTCTTCTTGTGGAGCTCCTGTCCCCTCCAGGTTTTTCCATCTCCCCCTTCTTTCATAAGATTCCCTGCACTCTGCCCAAAGTTTGGCTATATGTCGCAGCATCTGCTTTTATATCCTGCTGGGTAGAGTCTTTCAGAGGACCTCTGTGGTATGCTCCTGTCCTGTTCCATGTTTTCTCCATCTTCCAAGGTCTATCCTATTTGCCTTTCTGAATGGGGATTGAGCATCTTACTCAGGGTCCTCCTTCTTGCTTAGCTTTCTTAGGTATACAGATTTTAGTATGTTTATCCTATATTATATGTCTGATATCCACTTATAAGTGAGTATATACCATGTGTGTCTTTCTGCTTCTGGGATACCTCACTCAGGATGATCTTTTCTAGTTCCCACCATTTGCCTGCAAATTTCATGATTTCCTTGTTTTCAGTTGCTGGGTACTATTCCATTGTGTAAATGCACCACAATTTCTGTACAAATTCCTCAATTGAGGGACATCTGGGTTGTTTCCAAATTCTGGCTATTACAAATAAAGCTGTTATGAGCATAGTTGAGCAAATGTCCTTGTTGTATACTTGAGCATATTTTGGATATATGCCTAGGAGTGGTATAACTGGATCTTGAGGAAGCACTATTCCTAATTGTCTGAGAAAGCACCAGATTGATTTCCAAAGTGATTGTATAAGTTTACATTCCCACCAGCAGTGGAGAAGGGTTCCCCTTTCTCCACAACCTCTCCAGCATGTGTTGTCACTTGAGTTTTTGATCTTAGCCATTCTGATGGGTGTAAGGTGAAATCTCAGGGTCGTTTTGATTTGCATCTCCCTGATGACTAAAGACATTGAGCATTTCTTTAAGTGTTTCTCTGCCATTCAATATTCCTCTATTGAGAATTCTCTGTTTAGCTCTGTACCCCATTTTTATTTGGATATTTGGTTTGTTGATGTTTAATTTCTTGAGTTCTTTATGTATTCTGGTTATTAACCCTCTGTCAGATATAGGGTTGGTGAAGATCCTTTCCCAGTCTCTAGGCTGTCATTTTGTTCTGATGACAATGACTTTCACTTTACAGAAGCTTTTCAGTTTCATAAGGTCTCACTTATTGATTGTTGATCTTAGAGCCTGGGCTGTTGGTGTTCTGTTCAGGAAGTTGTCTCCTGTGCCAATGTGTCCAGGTATGCGGTCAATTTCGAGAAAGTTCAAAGAGCTACTAAGAAGAAGATATATTCTTTCATGTTTGGGTGAGATGGGCTGTATACATATATATATATCTGTGTCCATTTGGTTTATAACATCTGTTAGCTCCAGCCTTTCTCTGTTTCGTCTTTGTCTGGATGACCTGCCCATTGTTAAGAGTTGGGTGTTAAAGCCTCCCACATCAGTGTGTGAGAATCAATATGTGATCTTAGCTACAGTAGTGTTTCTTTTGTGAACTTAGGTGCAGAGAAGTTTAGAACTGCAATGTCATATTGGTGGGTTTTCCTTTAATGTAGTGTCCTCCCCTAGCTCTTCTCATTAGTTGTGGCTTGAAGTCTATTTTATCAGATGTTAAAAAAGCTGCAGCTTCTTGCCTCTTAAGTCCATTTGCGTGAAATATTTTTCCATGTTTCTACCTTGAGGTGATGCCTATTACTAACATTGAAATGTTTTTCTTAGATGTAGCATTAAGAAACTGACAAACTTTATTAGTTTGTGTCTTTTTATTAAGAAATAGAGCGCTGTGATGTTGAGAGATTTCACTGGGTAGTGTATGTTGATACCTGTTATGTTGTTATTCTGGTGGTGGTGATGTGTGTTTGCAGGTGTCTGTATGTGCACATCTATATGTTCTCCTGTCTTGATTTCCTGGTCTGGGATTATTTTTTGCTTGTGTACTCTTGGATGTGATTAACCTATTTAAATTGAACTTTTCTTTCCTGTGCCTTTTGTAGGGCTAGATTTGCATACAGATTTTCCTTAAATTTGGTTTTATTAAGATATCTTATTTTCCCCAATCTGTTGTGATTGACAGTTTTGCTGGGTATAGTAGTCTGGGCTGGCATCTCTGGCCTCTTAGAGTCTGTAGCACATCTGTCCAGGCCCTTCTGGCTTTTAAAGTCTTCACTGAGAAATCAGGTGTTATTCTAATAGGTCTGCCTTTATATGATACTTGGTCTTTTTTCCCTTGAAGCTTTTAATATTCTTTCTTTGTTCTGTATGTTTAGTGTTTTGTTTTTATGTGCGAGAGGAATTTCTTTTCTGATCTAGTCTATTCGGTGCTCTGTGAGCTTCTTGTATCTTAACAAGCATCTCCTTTATATTAGGAAATTTTTCTTCTATGATTTTGTTGAAAATATTTTCTGTGCCTTTGGCCCAGGCTTCTTCTTCATTTCTCTCTTCATATTATTCTTAGGTTTGGTCTTTTCGCAGTGTTCCAGATTTCTTGGATGTTTGTGCCAGAATTTTTTTTTTTAGATTTCACATTTTCTTTGACCAAGTTATCCATATCTTCTAATGTGTCTTCAGTGCCTGAGATTCTCTCTTCCATCTCTTATATTCTATTGATGAGGCCCAGCTCTGAGGTTCCTTTTCAGTTTCCTAAAATTTTCATTTTCAGATTTTCCTCAGTTTGAGTTTTTCTTATTGACTCTATTTCCAATCTCAGTTCTTAGAGATTTTTTTGTAGTTGTTTTTGTTTTTGGTTTTGCTTTTTGTGCATTTTTGTTTGTTTATTTGTTTGTTTTTATTTCCTTCCACTGTGTTTTTCATAGGTTTCTTTAAGGGATTTATTCATTTCTTCCTTAAGGGTCACTAGCATAGTCACAAAGGCTATTTTATGGTCTTTTTCTTGGGCTTCACCTCTATTGTGGCAGAGTTTCTGGGCTCCAGTAGAGACATGTTATCCTGTCTGGTACTGCTTGTGCATTTATGCTGACATCTTGGCATCTGGGGTTGGGAAGACTGTAGTTCTGATCTCTGGTCTTGTCTTTGTGGGGTAGGGGCTTTGTCTCTTGTCTTTTTGTTGCCCTGTCTGGTTCTCAGAAGAGTGTGGAAGTGTGGTGGCTCTGTGTTGCCTGGTAGGAAACTCTGATAGTTGCGGCCACTGGGGTTCCAGGTAAAATGTGTTCCTAGGTATCGTGAGCTGATACTTAGGAAAGGGATGGGCCATGGGGACAGGTCTGGAAGGGCCCACAGGAGGGAAGAAAGCATGGCATTCCACCTGGGTCTGCTTTGTCTTTGAAAACAGGGCAGAGAGCGAGAAAGGACTGAGGCAGGTGGTCTGCTACAGAGCTGGAGATGTGACAGGGTGGGGGGAGCTGTGGAGGAGAGGAGGGTGAGGGTGCAGTTACCACATGGTTTTCCCTGGCCGCAGTGCTCTGGGTCAGATCTTAAATGTGCCTCCACTGCCATCTCCCTTGACTAGGATGTATGGCCAGGTAGAGAAGAAGGAACACTACCCCTGGGGGCGACAGTACATATGACAAGCTCCCGGAAGCTGCCTCCCAGCAGCTCTGGAGCAGAACCAGAGCCAAGGCCAGCATGGTCTGTGAACTTGACTCAGTGTGACACACTTCTCACGTACAAACACACTGCTGACTCTGCTCACTTACCTCCTCCTACAGTGTCTTCTGGGTCCTACAGGGTGTCCCAGGGTGGCTGTACCCAACCCTATAGGGCACCCCAGCGCCTATGTGGGAGGATGTCCCCGTCTGTATAAGGGTGCTGCCACTCTGAAGGATATGCCACCTCTCTAGGGCACCCCAGATCTTACAGGTTCCTTTCGTTCTTGCAGGATACCCCGGTTCCTATAGGGCCCTTTGCTCCTGTAGACGGTTTTACCCTTAAAGTAGACTCCTATCTCTTCTAATAAACCTCACTCTTAAGGATCTCCCAGCTCTGCTGTGGACTACTTCAGCACAGCCAGGCCGTCTTGCTACAGTAAACTGTGTCTGTGTGGCTGTCTCCAATACAGCGTCTGTAATGAGGCTGAAGAAAAACTATGGACAAGCTGTACATACATGGGTCATTCTTGGGGTAAGGACATGAGCAGAAATACCTCATGGAGTGTAAGCGGCAGGTCTCCAGTGCTTCTGTGGGTCGAGGTTAGAGACACTCTTCTCCAGAATGGCCTCAACTCAGCACACACTTCTCTATTCTTGCCCTCTGCAGTTGTTTTGTGAGAATGAAGTTTTATGAACACAGGTGCCCAGGTATCACTCTGAGCCCTTTGAGACTCCATGTGTTTGCCAGCTCTGGTCACCTTTCCATGGGGCCCTGAACATACTCTAAACACTATGCTTTGGCGTGGTCCATGTATGATGCATTTGGCCTAGAGCAGGAGCCTCATAGAGATATCCGTGTAGATAGAAGTTACTGCCCCTGAAACAGGGATAATGATAGAACAATTGTATTCATAACAGCTTCTTATTGAGCACATATTATGTACTAGGCCTGTTGATCTTCTACCCAACCATTATATTGGCATTGATATACCTACCCACAGGATGGAAAAGAGATCGGCCAAAGACACACTCAAGCCTCTACTCCCTGACTCTACACAATGGGCAGAATGCACAATCAGACCATGACCCTGCTGTAAACAAGTAGATTACAGATGCAGTCTGTAAGCTTAGAGCTCTGGGACAAGGGGGAAAAGAACTTGACGTCGTTTTCTAGAGCTGCTGAGACAATTGACACCTCCCCATTCAGACCTCCCTGTTCAACACCTCTTGGGTTCAGAAGAGATTCCCCACATGGATGCATACATAGGCTTGCTTTGGACAGTGCTTCAAGCTGTCTCACTCTCTGTGGACGGTCCAATGTGCATTTTGTGCTATTCCTTCTTTTCCTTCTCCAAAAAGCTTGGAACCCCTTGGGGAGAAGACCACAGACTCGTGTCCTCACTGACCTTACCCCTCTCTCCCCACTCTGTCCAGGTACTGTTTCTCTCATTTGATTCTTATTCTGATGGTGTGAGGATTGGCGGAAGACATAGAAGTTTCCCTGTCACCCTGCACCATTCTGACAGCATGTCCTGCTTCATTGGGACAGGAATGAAGGAAGGTGATGAAGACAAATGTCGCCCTATGTTCCCCATCTCCCCTGCCCCTCCGTCAGTCTTCAGAGTGATAGAAAGTGATGCGAGGAACTCGCGGTGACCAAGGTAATGGTCCCACTGGCTTTTTCATTTTTGGTCCTTTGGGAAGGCGCCACCATGAATCCTGCTCCAGCCTAATAATGTGGGTGAATGTGAAGGACTCATTCCAGGTGGAAGCTCCAAAGGTGGCTTTCCCTCAGTTCCCAGCATTCCTGTCTTCCCTGGTGACTCTGGGAAGCTTGGGTCAGCACAGATGGTGGCCGGTTGACCAGGGATCGGGGGGACACCAGTCAGAGAGTTCCCTCAGCATGGACAGGTAGAAAGAGAGAGGAACCAGTGCCACGTTTGGGGAATTCCTACGCCACGGAAGCTGCTTACCACCGTGGGCTAACTAGCCATTCAGACCAACATAGGCACGTGACGCATCTTCTTAGCAGACCTCGTTCAAGGACAGAAAGAGGTTGTACGCTATGAAGTCTAGCAGCTGAGACTCACAGTAACCATGGGCTCTCCTTACCCACAGCTCGGGGGTACAGTGCAGTCTTAAACAAACACATCCACACTGCCAGGCACCCACGGAAACACTGAATTTCCATGGGCCCAGTTTGTCTTGGTACTACGAAAGCTGCTAATTTTTCTCATTGGAGCCGGGCCAGGTCTGCTCTATCTGAGAAGGCATCGCTTTGGAATTTGTCTATCCTTGCTTTCTAAAGCCACCCAAGGTGCTGTCTGGAGGGCTGGCTGTTTTCTCTTAATGAAAAGAGAGTCAGACAAGTGGTAGGGGGCCAGAGGCACCCTCCTTTCCTTTCTTCCCTTAAAAACTCAGGATGATGTTGTGATTAACACTCCTTTTGCAGGATAGTGGATATGACAGTCAACCAAATTAATCCCATTATGCAAAACCCAGTTCACAAATGGGTTTGCATTTTTGTGAAATTATGTCAATTTCCCTATAAATTGGAGAGACTTTGTCAGTTTTCTGAACTGCAGAGACGTTACCCACCGCTCCGTGTCTGTATCCCTCTAACTCAGAAAGCTGTGGATTTTCAGCTCTGAGGTACAACTGGGATTCCTGACATTAATGCTGATATTTTTGTTTACACGAGAATGGTATGCAAATTACCATTTGTTTTCAGGTTCAGTTACAATCTTCTTCAGCATCAGATTCTTGGTAAGAGAAAAGAAAAGAACACTCTGAGCTTGGAGAAAAAAATGGTTAAACCAAAATCCTTAATTATTTTGATATTAAGGACACGATTCATTCTTCTCTTCGATTCCTAAACAGCAGAGCCAGGCACCCCCAGCCTCCCAGAGTCCCTGCCTCTTTTTCTGTCTGCATTCAAGTGCTTGGAAAACAGACCCGGCTTCCCAACTGCCATCCTCTTGGCCAGTACCACCCAGTGCTGCTGGTGGCCAAATCTGCTTGGCATTGTCTGATCTGTGAATTCCCTGTACACGGACCAACTTGTCAAATTAAACCCAGTGCTGCCCGGAGCTGCAGAGCAGCTGGGATCTGGAGGACTGCGCACTCTGACCTGCTCTCCGGCCCTCAGAGCTGCACATCTGTTGATCTGTTGGCAGTGCCCCTCACCTGTCTGTTCTGAATGCAGCAGCCCCTCCCTACCTGTCCGTCTTGGAGAAGAGGGATGAAGACAGAGCTTCCCTGTTTGGAAGGCTGGCACTCCAAGGGCTAAATTACTTACTGAATTCAGAAAATCTATTTTTTAATGGTTATTCTTTCTTTGCGTAGCACTTTTTATTCCAGCGATGCTTTCTTGAGCAGGGAATTGTTGACTTTTTATGCTTTAGATTTATTAGACATGTGTCAAGTTGTCAACCTCCTACCGTTTGCATTTGTGTCCACCTTGCAAACAGCAGGGAAAAAGACTTTTTTTTCTACCAGCGTTCACTTCTTGGCAGTTCTGAAACAAATTTTTGAACAGTTGCTGTTCCTATTGATAGCAATAGTTTGATGTTTTAAAAAAAAACACACACACACACAAAAAAGGGTTTTATTTTCCCCTAAATTTTTGACGCGTTCTGTCACATCATATCACATCATACCCCAATGCATCAGAAACAGGGAAAGGGGAGGGCACAGCCCACACTGCTCACAGATCAGGAGCCTTCACTGAACACCCACCCATCTGTTCACCGTCTCTGTCCTTTTGTTCTGTCTCTTATGCCGGCATTCCTCGATAAGACACATCCTTGCTCCCCGTAAGACGTCATGGCCATCCCTCCAGCCAGGCTTCCTAATCTTTGTTGAGAAATCCTTCCAAGAAATTATGAGGCTGTTTGTGGGCTCCTGCTGCCGGATGGCTAGAATTCAGATACACCCATGAAATCGAATGCAGATGACAACAAATGGAAGAATGTACAAATGGACACCCGCTAGCTTCAGGCAAGCATCACCTAAAACTGCTGAAACTGTAGGGAAAAAAAATTTCCACGTGCCCTCCCTGGCAGAGCTGTAGGGTCTCCCCTCGGGCAAGCATGCCGTGACTGTGGAGCAAGGCCTCTGGGGTGGAGATTCTAGGCTAAGGACCTCCAGACACACTCTGCCCCACCCTCAGCTCCAGGAGGGAAGGCAGCCATACTGCACAGCCACCATGGGCCTACCTCTCCACCCCTGGCTACCCTTTCCTCCTGGGGTGTGCTCGGGTTCCCATGGACCACATTCAGGGAGCATTATCATCTTCTATGCAGAGCACATTTGCTCAGGGCTGTGTTGCACATGCGTGTAGAGATTGCGCCTCTGCATCCTTGGTGGGGAAACTCTCAGTGAAGGAAACCGACTGCCTATATCAGGGACAGTCAGACCTTCGGGGCTACGGCAGACGCTTGGTGAGCACCGACTCTGTCCAAGGGAGAGCTCAGAGGCCGCCTTGCTCATATGACACCTGAGTTTGATTTTCAAAATCTGAGTTACAATAAAACCACAAACAACCACACTAGGTGTGGCGGTGTGTGCTTGTAGTTCGGCACCGAGGAGATGGAGACAGCTCTGGGGCTGGCCTGCTGGTCAAGTCCAAGCTAGAGAGAGCTCCTGCCTTAAAACGAGGTGACAGAAGAACAAATGAGGTCGTCCTCAGACTTCCACATGCACGAGCATCCAGGTACACATGGACCACCCCAGGCACCTGCACACATGTACACATACACACACACACACACACACACACACGCACACGCACACGCACACGCACACACATGCACGCGCACACATGCATGCACGTACCGACACTCACACCGGGAATGGGAGACGGGGTGGGGGCAGCTGGTTCTGCTTGTGAAGTGTGCTGGGTCTGGTGGACAGAAGCCTGTGCTATGGGACAGTCCAGTGCAGTGGGTGGCGCTGGCAGCACAGGCAGGCTGGAGGCGGGCTGAGAGCAGCCTGTGCAACAGGAGAAACTGGCCGCGACGTCCACCTTAAGCACCTCATGAGGCCAGGCTCCACTGCCCTCGAAGCCAGAACCAGCAGGGACGCCCGCACCCAGGCTCTGCACGGGAACGGCAGGCTGCGCCACCTGCCTCCGCCCATAGGACCTACCTCCAGGGCCCCTTTCTTGGTTCACTGTTTTTCTTGTTTCCTTCGTGTTTTCTGGTCATTGTGAAGTTCTCGCTGATTTTGTCTTTGAATATGTCCCTGAAGATGACAAACAGAGCCTACAGGCACAGCTGCCCACCCACAGACCTGCCCTACTACCTCCCCACAGACACTGACAGGGGGCACAGGATTGCAGGGAACCCCAAACGGGAGCTCGGTGGCCTCTGTGACCACAAGGCAAGGGAAGGGCTGACCCCGGAAGAAGGCAATGACACCCCAAACCACAAATGCCAGTGAGCCCAGAGCCCCCTCCTTAGCTGCATACATCACGCCCCTTTTATTCTCCTCTGCAAACGAAGAGGCTGAGACAGTGTCGGGGGCACAGGTGATGAGCTGATGCAGTTTGGGGTGTGGGTGAGTCACGGGTGCGAGCAGAGGCCTGTGCATCGCTTCACACTAGAGCCAGGGAAGAACCGGGACATTCTGCTCACTCCACGTGTATACTCATCCTCGGAGCACTTGCACTTAAGAGTGGTGTTGCGCGAGCGAGGAGCAGTGACTTTAGCGATTCTAAGGCTGTCGTTCTTCCAGTTTTCCACTTCTTACAAAGTTGAGGAACACGAAGCAACACACAGTCCTGGGAGTGGGAAGAGGCCACGGAGAAGGCCGAGCGCCTCTCTGTCTCCTAGCACCGGGTCCGCCGGCATGCTGCCAGCGTCATGCTCTGTCCTCGGCAGTGTGGCCCACGCCACTGTGCTGCCTGCCCCACATCCTTGCCCTGGGCATGGCCTGCTGTTGGCTTAGTGTTGGCTGGCTCACACGTGCTGTGCCCCAGCTTGTGTGTGCTGCAGCCAGGACACACCTGCAGCGTCACCATACCAGCCCCACGTCCTCTTTAAACGCCGAGGACCAGAGAGGTGGCTTTGCGAATAAGAGCAGCGGCTGTTCTCCCAGAGGCCCCACACTTGACTCCAGGTGCACACACGGTAGTTTACAGTTGCCTGCAACTCCAGTTCCAAGGGGTCTGGTGCCCTCTTCTAGCCTTTGCAAGACCAGGCACGCATGTGGTACACAGACATACAAGCAGATAAAATACCCAGATACACAAAAAAGTGTTGTTTTTTGTTTTTTGGGTTTTTTTGTTGTTGTTATTGTTTAACAGATTTAAAGGGTCTTAGAGGGCCAGGGCCACAGCTGAGCAGTTTAGGTAAAGGCAACTGTAACCAAGCCCTATGACCCAAGTTTGACCCCTAGGACCCAGACTATGAGCACAGAACAGATCCCATCAAATTGTTCTCTGCCCTCCATACATGGGCTGTGGCATGTGCATGAACACACACACACATACAAAATGAATAAATGAATGAATGACAAACAAATAAAAAGTTACTAAAATATTTTTTAAAGATCCAGAGTGTCTCCCCACAGCCCACAAAGGGAAATGCAGCCCTTTCTGTGTCTGCCTGTGGTGGGCCTCAAACATCACCCAGCCTTTCTCCATCTCCCACCTTTCCAGGACCCTTGAGAACAAGCCATCCTCTTTGCCTGGACCACCCAGCTGTCTGCCAGAACTGCCCAGTCCCTTCCCATCCAGGACAGCCTTCACCCAGGTGACCTTGCAGACGGGGCTGCAGCTTGTGGCTCCCTCATTACCCTGGTCACTGTGTTGCCGTCTACCCATCAGCCCCAGCCAACCCGGACCGTCAGCCAGAGCTGAACTGACTGGATTTAAAAAGTGCTGGGGAGAGAAACTTGGAAGAGATTTCTAAGCAGGAGACTGAGTGGACTTTCTCCTTAGGAAAAAAATCTCTTACTTGTGGTATGAGGAAAGGTTGACCTGGGGTGAGAAGCAAAGTAGGGTCAAGGTGCTAGGTAATTGAACACTCTCTTTGCTCTTACAGGAAGCAAGGAAAAGCCACCCTAGAAGCCCGGGAGCAGTGAAGAGGGGCAGGTGGGAACGTTCAGGAGGAAGAACTCAAGGACGCAGTTACTCACCGCAGAGGGCCTGGAGCGCAGGGTGACACTAATGTCCACACAGCGGATCCTCCAGGAGGCAGCCTCTGCGGCACGCCAGTGAGGGAAGAAGCCACCCTGCAGGCTGGCAGCGCCAGGAGCTGGGGTCCTGGCTGCATGCAGAGTCAGAGCCAGAGCTAAGTGCTAGCATTCCTCTCTCCACACACTCGAAGTGAGCCCACACGTCACTGCCGCTGCCTTCATAAGGGAGTTCTGTGAGCCACAGTAAGGCCTCCCTCAACTTGCTGGGCAAGGAGAAGGGTCACCGATACAGCAGGTGTGCGAAAGGAGTAGACAGGAGCAGGAGAAAGGGAGGTGGGCATAGTTCCTAAAAGGAGTTGAATTTTGAACTTGCACTCGGCAGATGACCTGACTACTTGGGGGTCCGGCCCCACGGCCTCTGAGGGCTTGCAGCTTCCCAGGAAGAAGGCTGCTCTGTGAAGGGAGAAAGCCTGAGCCTGCAGTGGTGGAGGCTGCTTTGGCTGTCAGCGTGGCGCTTAGCTGGTTGAGCACTTCGGCCTATCTTGAACAAGAAGGTGGGGGGTTCCTTTCCACACCTCCATTTTAGCACTGTGCTGGGACCCTGCAGGGAAGACAGCCTGGCACATGGCATACTGCTCCCAGAGGGGGCATTCTCGGTCTTTCTGAGACATGCCCGTACCTCCATAACCAACAGTGCCGCGGCCTCACCCTACCCTCTCACCGCCTGGGTCCTTACCGAGTACCCGGAAGGCTTGTCCCTCTGAAGGGAACTGAGGAGGATCCTGCTGCCTCCTCCAGCTTCAGGAGGCACCTTGGTTTCTTATGATCGGGACGTAAAGTGAATAAGTTATAAAAAATAAAAAGCAAAACAAACGAAAACAGATGGCATCTCAGGTGTTCCCTGGCCTCCCTTGCCTCAGGCCTTTCCTTCTGTGCATCTCACTGAGGTGCTGGCTGCTGGGCTGCTGTCTTTATGGCAACTGAAGGACTGTCAGACAAAGGCCAGAATGAGCCCCATTGGTGCTTTTCCTGACCTGAGGCTCTAGGAAGCATTTCCACCCTTCTCTGAGCTCACCCCTGCTGCTGTGCACTCAAAAACACACAGTGCTAGAAAATTTAGGGTATGGGGTCACCAAGTAGGGGACGAATTTGGCACTCTATTACTCTTTTGAGCCACCCAGTCAACAGGAAAAGGTGTGTCTGTGTGTCTCTGTGAGTGTGTGTGTGTGTGTGTGTGTGTGTGTGAGTGTCTGTGTGTCTGTGTGTCTGTCTGTCTGCACGCATGCAAACATAGGGTGAGAGTGGTGGGAGGGTCTGAGTTCTCAATCCAAGGTAATGAGAGCAATAATTTTAGACAAAGATAGACCACTTTCCCAAAGCTCAGTAGGATTGTAATTAATGTGTGGCCAGGTCCCCGTTGGCAGTTCCAGCGTTTCTACTTTGTTGGCTGTCCTGCACATTGACTTCCGATGCCATGGATTGGCGTCCCCTAGCTGAGGCCCCTGTGGTTTTGCTTGCCAGCCTCATGGCATCTCTTGTTGGCGTTTGCAGGTCTCTGAATGATTGCTTGTTCCTGCACCGGGCTTCACAGCACCTCCCAACCTTGTGTAACCTGCACGTTTAATTAATGAATCTTTATCTTTCCCACAGATAATTAATGAAGATGTACAACTCACAGTCTGACTCAGCACCAGCCCGGCAACGCCAGCCTCACTCCGATGCTCATGTGTGCCGACCCCTGGGCGGCCCAGCGCTGGCCACACCAGCCTGAGGACCCAGAGCTTCCCGGGGCAGCATGGGAGCCAGGAACTGGGGGCATCCTGGTGGTTCATGCCACTTCCCCGCAACAGAATCCTTGGTCCAGCTACACAGATGCGCCAACCCCTGTAGGCAGGCCTTCCTTTCTGCTCCATCCTTCCCAGCTCCGGACAGGAACTGTCCCTGGGCACCCTCTCAGACCCAGTGCCTGCCACCCTCTCTCTTCAGCTGGCTCCAGTTCCACTCCTGCTCAGGCAAGTCTTGCTGCTGGCTTGTCAGTACTGCTTCTAGCCCACTCTAAGCCAGAAATGATGAGTTGTTGTGCACCGACCATCACTAGCTGTGTCTTGTGACTAGAGCCCTACCCTTGCTCCTCTCTGTCTCTTTCTAACCCGTCAGACCAGCAGTGCACCTTGTTCGTATACACCAGGCTCCTCTGAGGCCTTCGCACCTGTCTCCAGAGAAAACCTGAACTGTCACAAGGTTGTGATCTTTGGGTGCTGCTGTAACCACCACCGATGTGGAGGCTCACACAACACAAGTTAAGCAGTGTGTGGCTCCGGAGGTCAGAAGTTCCCCTGGTCTCATGGAGCTGTGTGTGTGTGGCAGAGAACTTGGCAGAGCTGTGTTTCCCTTGGACGCTTGTGAGGGGTTCGTGTCACTGCCTTCTCTGCGTTCTCCTGGCCGATGGCACCACATCATTCCTCCTCCTCGCAGCACTGTCGCATCCCTCTGTCTCTCCTGCCCTTCCTTCTTTAATCACAAATACTTTTGTGACAGCATTGGGACCAGCAGAGAACCAAAAATCTCATAGGTATCTGCAATGTCCCTGCTCCTGCTCACTCATAGGGTATAGTCACAGCATCTGGGACTAGGGTGTGGATCCCTGACAAGGCCGCCATCTTGTTTTCCACAAAAAGAGTTTTTCAGAAGCCCACATGGTCTGTGCCTTGCTGTGCTCTGCCCACAGTACTCTGCGACCTGAGACCTACAACAGGGGTAGGTGGGCTTGACTAGAGTGTCTTTCAGTGCTCAGGTGTAAATCTCCCACCAGGCCGATTTTAAGTAGCTGTAAACACAGAGGGGAAGAGGGTGGCCAGGGTCTCAATCCGGAGCCTGGGCTGCCTCTGCCCTCAGGTGGTACTGCACCTGTCCAGCTGCTTACCTGGCTCTCGTCCCTGTTAGGTTCCTTCCTCACCTTCGTCAGCATCCACATATGTGCACAGTATGGTTCATCTTCATCTTAGTTAATCTGCGTGGACAGAGCGCAAACAAATGGATCTGGGGAGCATCGGCGTGGAGCAGCCAAGTCCCTCCACGCCCAAACTGTACCCAGGGCTCACACCTGAAACAGACAAGTGGACAGACACACGGGCCTGCCTGTAATTGATCACCTCTTGCCATCCATGCAAGGTCTGAGCTGTCCTGTGAGCACTTGTAGGGTCAGCAGAAGACACTGCCTGGACCCGAGGTCCCATCTTGCTTTAGGAAAGCAGAGCCAATCCAGGTCATTCTCAGCGAATAATGTTGCTTCTCTGGGTAACTGCTTTGGGTTTATGCTTACTAGTGATGAATTAATGGAAGCCTGTGTGTGTGCTCACAGGAAAGCCAAGCAACCAGTACTTTATAATTTAGTGGTAAATCCCAAGCCTAGTCCTTCCTCTAGGCTTGATAATGTACGGTTCAAGGAGACCAGAGGAAAAAGGGTTCATCCATGGTGTCCTGGAGGAAGTGCTTTGATACAGATTCTGTAAACTGCTTCTTTTAATCTAGAGTTGGGATAGGAAAAGGGATCTTACACAACACTGAGGCAGAGTGGCCATGTGGTATCGGACGACACTGTGAGTATTTAGATACCAAAATATTGATATTCAATACTCATTGATTACTAATTAAGCGTCAGGGGCATTGCTAATTGCGTGCATTGTCTCAGAACAGATGGGAGGGTCTGCACAAGATACTCTAATCCATCTCCTTATGACTATTGATGGCCTAGTGTATTCCGAGATGTAGGAAGAGATCACGGGCCACTCAGACTTCCACCCTGAGCACACCTGTGCTCTTTGGCCTTGTACCTCAGACATCCTCTCCCCATGCCATCTTCAGCTGTATCCAAGCTGTTCACCCATGACTCCATTCACACTGGCCCCTGTTATCACAAAGACTGAATTCTGTGACTGTCAACAAGAGGCTCCTCCATCCATGTCCACCAGCATGTATGCTATGCTGTGTTTATCAAAGTTGGCTGGAGTGTCATTGAGTACACTTAGAAGACCTCAAGGTCTGATAGGATTGTGAAATACAAGATTAAAAAGACTGACTCAGATTGGATTATAGTTCAGTATTAGAGCACTTAGTTGGTGTGTGTGAGGCCCTAAGTTCAGCTCCTAGATCACACACAAGCACACACAAAACTACACATAAACAGGGACACATACACATGCAAACACACACACATACACGTTAACCCATTTTTTCACTACATGAGTCCTGAGAACCCCTAATGAAAATTTGTCAAGAATTATGCATGAAGTCCCTCAAACTTAACTAAATAAACATGGTCCTCTTTGTTGAGAAGTGTCTTTGATAATTTCTATATTCCAGAAAGACCTTTGGTAAAGACTGTTTTACCTGTACTTATATCTCTCAACAATGTTCGATATTCAGTTGATGACCTGATAGGAACATGAGAGATTTCAGCCACAAATAAGTGAAGAGAACCATTCTGGGAGGCCAGAGCCTCCACCAAGAACTATTAGAGAAGTTAGATGGACAGATATACTATAGACAGGTAGATAGAGGCATAGAGAGAGATAGAGATAGATAGAGAGAGAGATAGACAGATAGGTAGATAGATAGGTAGATAGATAGATAGATAGATAGATAGATAGATAGACAGACAGACAGACAGATAGATAGAGGGTTGATGGTAGAGATGCTATATAAGAGATATTTGTGTACAGATAAGAGAGAGAGATTGACTACAGATATATGACAGAGGAGACAGAAACAGAGAGACTGCTAGCGACTGACTCTTGGTACAGCTTGGAAATGGAGAGAAGTGAGAATAGTCAGAGACTTAGAGAACCTGCAAGCCTGGGTGCACATGCTCAGTCACAGACTGAAGGAAGGTGATGGTCCCTGCTCTCGCTGCAGAGAATAGGGCAAAGCAGCCATGTGCCTCATCCACTGTGTTCAATGCTCAGGAAGAAAAGGTGAGCTATGCCAAGAGAAAACAGAAATAGACAAATTGATGAGCACACTTAATTATTGGCACACACTTGGAAAACCTGGGGTTGGTGTGGGCCAGGAAACAGGTGACAAGGTAGAGCTCCTATTGTTTTCTTTCGTTTCTTCATCAAAGAACCAGAATCCACGTACAGAGATTAACTTACAGAGATAAAAGAGAAAAATTAAATCAGCCGATGACCTTAATTGAAGACTGGTCTGGTAAGAAAGGATTAATACTGTTGAGGATCAATGAATAGGAAACTCAGACTATATAGCAGAGAGCACCATGTTGAACACACAGAAAAGAGAATGAAAGAGACATGGGACACCATGGAGAGTCTACCCTCTGTCTGATTAGCGTCTGGGGAAGGGAGAAAGGAGCATGAACAGACTTAGAAAGGAATAATGACTGCTTCCTGGAACGGGTGAAAGGCACAAATCTGTATGGACCAGACAGCCCTCAAAAACCTTTGCAGGACACCCACCAATGAACACCACCTAGAATTGCCACCACTAGAACTCAGAGGCAGAGAAAATACATCAGGCACTGTTAGACGGTGCTGCTTTATGTTCAAAGTTACAAAACTCTCACTGACAGTTGCTTCTTCAACAAAAATTATGGAATCCAGAAAACAAGGAATTAATTACCATCTTTAAAGTGCTAAATAAAAAGCCTAATTGCCAACTTAGAATTCCATTACTGCCATTATTCATAGACAACTAGATGTAATGTAAAAAAAAAGTCTAAAGGAATCTTACAAATAAACTCTCAGAACATGAAGACACTATAGCAAAGCCACTAGATACAAGATAAATACATAAAGTGTCAATTTCATTTCTGTCCATAAATAACACAAAACAGAAAAGTTAAAAAAAATCACCTATAATAAATTGCCAAATGTCCATATGAAAAACACATGTTAATCCAGGAGTGATAGGGCAAGCCTGTAATCCCAGCACTCGGGAGATAGAGGCTGGAGGATCAGAGGTTCAAGGCCTCCCTCAGCTACAGAGAGTTCAAGACCAGCCTGGGCAACTTGAGACTCTGTCCCAAGAAACAAAAGAAAAGACTATGTATCAGATGCTCATGAACAACACAAACACACACACACACACACACACACACACACACACACACACAGATAGATGGTTGCCCCATTCAGTCACTTGGCACCTGGGTTCCTGTTTAGTAGTTTTTCAGTTGAAGCTTTGGACTGAAATACTTGTAAGGCCTCTGGCAGTTTGATATTCTGCCATTCTCTTCCTTCCCTTCAGGGACTCAGGAGCTCTAAGTACGGAATCCAACAGGAACCAGGCTTGGGATCCACCAGGAACCAGGTTTACTATGCTAATCCCATTAACAAAAGACAGTTGGGAAGTGCTTGCTAAGTGAGATGCAAAGAAGGACTAGGATGTGAGACACTCACACCTCCAGGAGCCCCTCCCCCCACCCTGTCTGCTTCCTACTGAGAGGCCTGGGTGCTGGGAGGCGGTGCGCGGTACTCCGGGACTGAGTTTCTCATGGATGAGTGGTGAGTGGCATGCTTGCTTTTCTAGAGGACAGAGTCAGCCAGGCCTGGGTGGAGATGCAGGGTGTCTGGGTGACCAGGGCGGATTGTTACAAAACCCATTCCCTGCGCCAGCCAACACCCATTCATTCCATGCTGCAGCACTAAAATGTTGACTACAGAGAAGACCAACATTCCTCCTCCCTCCTCTCCACCTGCAGGGGTTAACAACAGTGGGATTCCGGCACCTAGAGCGTTCCAGGAAAGCCGAGCAGCCCTCAGAACCTGCCAGGACCCATCCCCTCCCTGCCTGTCAGGAAGGCTTGGCAGTCAGAGCCACAGCAGCCTCCGCCTACTGTTCCTCTTCAGCCTCTGACAGCTGCTTCTACCTTCTTCCCACCACGCAGAGACCCAGAAGGCATCTGCAAGCCCCATGATGCACTGGGGCTCACCGCAGCTTGGAACCACCCATGCTAAGACCTGTTCCTCAAGCGTGTTGGATCCTAACCCTGTGTGTGCACTTACGTGTTCATGTATGTGTGGTGCCAGAGGACCTTACTCACCACTGAGCTTGCTGCTTTGAGATGGGCGCTCTCATTTCCTGGAGCCTGCTTTGTAGTAGGCTAAGTTGGCTGGCCAGGAAACCCCAGATATCTCTGCCTCCCCAGAACCAGGATTATGAGAGGGCCACAATACCGCACTGCTGCTGTTTGTGCTGTTTTTCCTATACATTCTAGGGCTGAGACTCGGGTCCCCATGCCCTCACAGAAAGCACTGTACTGGCTAAGCCACCTCTGCAGCTTTGGATCTCAGTTTCCAGTTCACAGTTAGGACTGAAGGTCGTCCTTGGCTTGACGAAGCCCAACGAGAAGACCAGGGCAGCTGAGGAGCTGCTCTGGCCCTTTCCTTATGTTCTGCTTCATTCGCCTGGGAGGCTTCACACTTCAAGATCCGAGCGACATGAGCGTGGTAGTCTGGAAAAGAGACAGTGATACAGGGGCTTTGGACAGCAAAACTGTGGGTGTGTTTCTTCAACCACACAGCAATCATGGGAATTTGTTCATTTCTGCACTAAACACAAGGCCTCATTTTTTATTTATTTATTTATTTATTTATTTATTTATTTATTTATTTATTTTTTAAAATAAAAGCTTTGAAAAGGGAAAGAACAGGAATAATAAATTTGTGGAAACAGTGCTGTGGATCCAGCCAAAACAGCTAGGAGGAACAGCAGCCATCGCCCCGTGGGAGCTCTGCCTCCACAGATGCACCATGAGAGGGAAAGTGAGCAGCTCACCAACAGCAGAAGAGAAGGAAGAGCCACGAGCGAAATAGTCTGCTGGCGAGGAGGCGTTTTCATGAAAACACAACCTTCACAGTAGAAACTAAGGGTAATTATCACAGCACTCACCAGATCCCAGCCTAGTGCTGACTTTTGGGGAAAGACCATGGGACAGAGAGCAGAGCCAGCACCAACCCTCTGACAGGTAGGCCAGAGCAGAGCCAGGGCCAGCCCTCCAACACCAACCCTCCAAACCAACCCTCCAAACCAACCCAACACCAAACCTCCTACACCAACCCAACACCAACCCAACACCAACCCTCCAAACCAACCCAACACCAACCCTCCAAAACAACCCAACACCAACCCTCCAACATCAACCCTCCAACACCAACCCTCCAAACCAACCCAACACCAACCCTCCAACACCAACCCTCCAAACCAACCCAACACCAACCCTCCAACACCAACCCTCCAAACCAAACCAACACCAACCCTCCAACAGGTAGGCCATCCTGCCGAGGGGGCTGACTTTTTGCAGCCGTGGCTGAAAAACAAGGCAGAGCTAAGCCAGGCCGGGGAGCTCGGCTGGAGAGGAGGGAAATTGATTCTCTCCATATTCTCTGCCAGATATTGCAGCCCTGCACAGCTGTATGCAGATAGGGGCTCTGGCCGCTTATCACGCGGGTGATGGATCCCACACCGGCTCTGAGAGAATCCATCATTAATTTAAATCACTTAGAGCGCGGCAGTTAGCTCTAAACCCATTGTCTCCTGTGTGGGAAGAAATTGAGTGGCTGGTGGGTGCGCCAGCTCAGGAATTAAAGCGATTTTTTTGAAAGAATGGGTCATTGCTGACAGGCCATCTCAAGCCTGATTTTCACTCCATCATTTAAGAGAAAGATGCGATTTCAGAAATTAATATCACGGAAGTAACTCGGCTGGTGGGAAGCCCCGGCCCGTCCAGAGGCGTGGAAGCTGAACGGTTCACACACACATCCTCCCTCCCCACCCCCCCTTGTGTGCGGGATGATGGCCCGGTGTGTCCCAGGAGGACCTGGCAGGGGGCTGGGGCTAGCCTGGCTTTGCCCTCTGTGCCCCTCCTGATCTCACCCAGCTGCTCACTGACCTGAGCCATACATCAAGGGCAGTGGAGGCTCGCAGCCGCGCACATCTGGATTTCTGGAGTGTGTGTTTCCATGCACCTGTGTGTGCATGTGAGCATGTGTTTGCATGTACCTGTGTGTGTGCATATATGAGTGTGTGCCAGAGAACAGCCTCAGTGAAGTGACCCTTCCTGTTGTGGCAACGCCTCAGCTGCTGAGCACCGGTGACACGGTGGCCTTGACACTATCTTCATGGGCAAGCACTCTGGCCAGCTCGCACCTGATGCCATCCCCTGTCCTGCTCTGTGGCCAGGTTCACCCAGCACAGAAAGCAAGGGCTGGGGCACCCATGTGCACTTACACACCTCCAGCACGAGTGTTCGGGCCCCATGGAGCAGCTTGTCCCTCTGTTTGGAAAGGTCAGGGAAGATTTCCCAGAGGGTGAGACATTTGAGCAGAGACTGGAGGTGAAGAATGAGGAGGATGCCAGTGGGCGGGGCTGGTGTGGGACACAAATCAGGCAAAGAAAATTCCCAGCACAAAGAGAAAAAGTGCAAGGCAGAGTAAAGTGGTGACATGGAAAGAGAAAGTCGTGGAGAAGCAGAAAGAGAGAGAGAGAGAGAGAGGGAGAGAGAGGGGTGCAGGGATGCAGGGCAGGGCAGGGAGAGCAGTGTGGACACACCCCGGGAAAGCAGGACAGAGGGCTGTGCTGGGGGATGGGAGGAACCAGGATGAGGGTGAAGGCTCAGGCCTGGGCGAGAAGAGGACAGAGGCCTGGGTTTGGCTCTGGAGTGTCCCGAGTGTGACCGGTAGAAGGGGCAGGACCCCAGGACAGAAGCTGGCATCACATTAGCAACCAGTGTCCACTAACAGGACCCCAGAAGTGCTGGGGCCCGGAGAACCAGGGGGACGTGCCCGACAGGACAGGTGTGCACACGGGCTGTGGCAGACGTGAGGGACTGACACCAGCTGTGTGCCTGTGCACGGAGGATGATGGACAGAGCAGGTACAGACACACTGGCTGAAGCTGGAGCCAGTAAAAACCACATTTCTGAAATGTTAACGACCTGGAAAACGCTTATACCAAAACGTTGGGGACAAAACCACTTTCTGCTCTCTGGGTTTTGAATCATGAATATGACTTAGCCATCCAAAATTAAATTTAAAAGGTAATAAATAGGTGAGGGTGTGTGTGTGTGTTCACGCACAAAGGAGTGTGTGAGTGTGACTGATTGACACCAAAATGCTGGGTATGTTATTCCTGAAAGGGAGAACTGGGGTGGTTGTTTTTTTCTTTTCGTGCTTTTCTATATTTCCAATTGTTTGTAAACATGGATTAGTTTTTATTCTGAAAATAGCAGTATACTTGAATGCGTATATGTTACGTGTGTTGTACACCCTGTGTGTGAACACATGATGTGTCTGTGTCCATAGATACATTAAGAAATGGCAATTTCAATGGCTGGGGAGATGGTGCCATCAGTAAAATTTTGTTGTGCAAACGTGAGGTCCTAAGTTCGAACCTCACAAACACGGGGAAACGTGGGGTGGGCAGAGGTCTGCAACCTCAATGCCCGGGGTGGGGGGACAGAGACAGCCGGGTCCTGGCAGATCAACGGCCACGGAGGTGAGGGAACTCCAGGCTCAGTGAGAGACCTAAAGACACCCAGTGTCAGCCGGGGCATGTACACCTGCATGTACACACACAGACACAAACACACAGATGCAGCATACACATCACACGCACACACTCGTGTGCGTGCGGGGGTGGGGGCTGCTCACATCCCTCCAGTGGCATCCCAGGTGGGTCCTTGAGCTCTGTCTGCAGAGTCCTCAAGGGCAGTCCTCCCGGGGGAGCTGAAGACTGGAGTTGATGGGTTTCCCGGCATGCTGACCCTCAGACCCCTCGGAGTCTGTGGGGACAAGGCAAGCTGTTCCTGTCTGCTCACAGTTGCTGAACACTGTGTTCTGCACAATTCACAGAAACATCTGCACGACCATTGGCCTCGCTCTGAACAAACTTCAAACGCAGGCACTGGAAACTCGGTTCCCAGTGGTGTAGAGAGGTGGGCCTCTGGGGATGTCAGCCCTCGCTCGTGGATGGACTTTCTTGGTTGAAGAGAGCCCCAGACCTGGAGTTTGGTCCTCTGCCCTCTGTCTTCCTCCACGGCACGACACAGCTTCTTCCCTCCAGAGGATGCTTCATCTAAGGCAGCCACCCCTGGGCACAGACCCGAGGGCACTTTGACCTTAGGTTTCCCAGCCCCCGGAGCTGGGGAAGTAACTTTCCCTTATTAATTATACAATCTGTGGTACGTCATAATAGAACAAGAGAGAGGGATGGCCATCTCTGCTGTGTGTGATCCCCAGGTTCTGGGGATGAGGACAGAGGCCTGGCATCTCACCTGAAGCCGTGTAAGAAGGAATCACATCCAGATGGAACCCCCATTCCCTCTGTCCCCCAGGGGCTCCTGTTCCACGACGCTGCCTCATGAAAACTTCCTGGTGGGTTGCTCTGCTCTGGAGGGTGAAGAGGTGAAGGGGAGAGGATGAAAAGGGGGGAGCCCATATTTCCCAGGCGGCCACTCATGTTGGGGTTGGTGAAGCATGAACACTAGTCTCCAAACACATATGTTCCGTGAGCATTCGCACATCTTAAAGACAAATCTGCACAACCGTCGTCCCGAGCTTCCACTGAGCTTCTGGTTTGTAACGGTTTCCATCAGGCTTCAGGGGAGCAATACCTTACAGAGCAGAGCGCCTCTGTAAACACACGCCTCAAAATTTTTATTCTTAGAGTATCAGTGGCTTTTCAGTTCATTATAGTGTTATTCGTCAGTCTTCATAAAAGTACTACGCATCCTTATTAAAAATGGAAGTTCACATCATTTTATGTCCCCATAAAAATGGGTGGTGGTAGCGTTGATTAATTTCTTCACATACAGTGAACTTTATAGCAAATTGGACAGTGTAATTCAATTCCTAGTTCTGCAGATTTTTTTTTGTTGGTGGAAAATTGATATCATTCATATGTAATCATATTGCCTTTGCAAGAGATATTTAAGAAATAATATCCTGAGGTAATGATCGCATGGCTTAATTATTAATACCATACTTTCACACATGGCAGCTGTGTGCATTCCTTTTTCAAGCTTGACTTCTATCAGAAAAAAAATCCAGTCTGAATTCAGGGCATGTTCTATCCATGTACACAAATGTGTGTGAATTAGCTCTTTACAAGCATCTCTTTTCCTAACAGCTTGGAGCCAGAAGGCAACATGAGAGGTGGAAGAGCAAGCGCTCCCTGTCACCCAGCATCCCACACGCCAGGCAGATCTGTGGGCTCTCCTTGGAATTAGCGGCTAGAAGCTGAGTAGAAGTCTTCTGATCCCGGATGCTGTACCAGTTCAGGCCTTCCAAAGCCATAAAGCGTGTCTTATTCTGTGAGCAGTTGTACACTTAAGGGATTGGCGTCTGTGACTGCCGTCTGGAATAGCAGCTGCAGCCCCAGGAAGGCACAGGTGACTCCTCACCTGTCTGGGATAAGACCGTCTCTATGGAGGAACACCCACTTAGCGCAGTTTAGACGTTAACCCCAGCTGAAAATCACCTGGACCCACTGTACCCACACACATAGCCACAGGCACCCCGGCAAGACCTGGGGGCCTCAGCAAGTGAAGCCATGAACTCCCCAGGTGCTCAGGAGACTAGAGCATGGCCTCCTTGGGACATCAGCCTTCTCCAGACCTTATTCCCTCAGCCTCACACTCTTCCTCCTCACATCCAAGCCATTTGCGTCATTTCCGGGGACAGGGCCTGATGGGATGTGTGTGTCCTGCTGGCGGTCACAGTATGGCTGACCACATACGGGCCTCTTCTGCCTTGTCTCGAACCTTGGATGTGAGACCAGTGGGCCTCTCTGGATTCTGAGCATCCTTCTGATGTCTTGCAGAGGCTGGTGGTAGTTGCCATCAAAACCCTGGTCTGAGTGAAGCCCACACTGGAGAGCCCCGGGCACTCTGGACACAGGCTGTGGAGAGCCCAGCAGCTCTGTGCACCCAGGAACATGGATGCATTAGAGCTGCAGTGAGGAAAATAATGGACAGATGGACTGTTTCCTTGGAGCCCATGTTCTCCTCAAGGACTGAGGGAGTTGTAGGATATATGCTGGGTGTTAGGTAAATGCCAAAACCTCATAAAGGAACCAAGCATTTTAAAAGTATGTGTCAGGGGAGGCCACAAGGAGACATCAACCCCCTTGGAGCTGGAGTTGCAGCCGCTGTGAGCCACCAAATGTGGGTACCAGAAACCAAGCTTGGGTCTTCTGCAAAATCATACCTCTCTCCAGCCCAGAAAGAAAGGTTTGCCTGAAGAAAATGAGCCAGAGCCTGGGGTGAGGAGCCTTGTCCTGACATGCTCTCTTCTGCCTGGGGTGGTGTCGAGGGTTGGCTTGAGGCCACAGCCTCCCCGGCCTTGGGGATGCAGGACGGTAGGGGACCACTCAGCTCCACCGCCAGGTCTCAGCCACCAGCTATCCACAAGACAGCTAAACCTGCCATGTCGCCAGGTGGGGCTTGAACTTGGAGCCTTCGCCCCTCAGCCTCCTGAGAAGTGGAGATGGCAGGCACGGGCTGCTGTGTCTGACCTTGTATCTGGTCATCATCCAGAACTACAGCTGCTGCCTTAGGAGACGTCACAGGATGGTGAGCGGCACACTTCCATCAGCCTCGTCAAGGAGACACACAGGAAAATACACAGACACACAGGGAAACAGATACACAGACTCATATTCACACAGAACACTGAACACATAGCAACCCATACAGGACACCCTCAGACACTGTCAGAAACGTGTATGGACACATGCTCACACATATTTATATCCAGAGGATTATGAACAACACCCCCAAGGCAGACAAGTACACACATACCTTCACACATTCACAGTACACCTTCACACACACACACACACAACCACACACACACAACCACACACACACACACACAACCACACACAACCACACACACACACGCACAACCACACACACACACACAACCACACACACACACACACACAACCACACACAACCACACACAACCACACACACAACCACACACACACACACACACCCTCCACACAGTGTTTGTGGCACACTCGGCACCCAGTGTGGCTCTCTCAGGAGAAGAGTCCTGAGATTGTGGCCTCAGAAGCTAGGTCCAGAAGAAAGCTGCTGGATGACCTTACCCTCTGGAATCTGTGCCAGTAGCAGAGCAGACACGGCCTGTCCCTAGGGTGGGGCAGGCCCTGCCCTTTCCTGCTCTACTCCTGGGGTTCTCGAGGATACACAGGAGTCCCCACCAGCACTCCAGGTCTGGAGATGTGTGGCGCCTGTAGCCTGTGAGAGCTTTGTGCTGGTGCTCTGTCTGATGGACAGCACACTTCAGGGGCTCTCCTGGAGAAGGGGGCACACATCCTGGTTCCACCTGAGCCCTGGTTCTGAGCACCAGTCCTCTATATGCAGAGGATGGCAGCCATAATTAAGCTTTGAGGGGCTGTGACTGTCTTTACTAGGATGTCCCAAAAAACAGCTCAAATCCTGCTGTCCAGCCCTGCCCAGCCTCTGGGGCAAGGCTCTCCTTTTTTGGCCTTCTGTTTACCATATCCTGGCTGATACTGGGCTCTCAGACTGTGACCCCAAGAAGAACAGCTCCTGTGTTAAAGTGAGACTTTTCTGTCTGCAATCGAGCTGCCCCTGTTCCTGTTTAGAACCTCACACCGATGCTCCTATAATCCCAATAAGATCTCATTGGCTCACCAAATTGGGGTTTGGTAGAATCATTGCCTTGGTCTGTTGTGGAAATGCAATAGTCAGATGCAGGCTGGGGAGATAACCTAGCGGTTGCGAGCACTGGCTATGGCTGCTCTTCTAGAGAGCCAGGCTTTTGCAGCAACTGCACAAGCGCATCTTAGAGGACTGGTGAGATCTACAGTCAGAGCCCCGTGTGGACAGGGTAAGAGATCTGCCCTTGTCCTGTCTGCAAATGTACCTCCGAGGAGCTGAGCTCTGGCAACATCCCATGAACCTTTTAAGATGGTTTTTCCTTGGGCGTCTGCACAGTTCAGGGAGAGCCGTCCTGACCTACAAGGAGTAAGCCTCTAGAATCAGCATGGGCAGTAGAACTCAGCTGTGTGCTGCTGGCTGTATGGCTAGCAAGAGGCTGGGGACCTGGAAACGTCAGTGCCACCCTCCCCGTGGTCAGGGAAAAACAAAACCGGAAGAAAATGGGGTCCTAGAATGAAAGGCCTTGAAAGGCACATTTTCGGAGGAGGGGGTACATAAGGGTTCCAGGCAGGCTGTGCCTAGGCTCTGTCTACAGGTAAAAACACCAACACGGGTGGCCTCGGAGGTCAGGCCTCTATATGTGACAAGCTGTGCGCAGGCACGTGGGTCTCACCAGGCTTCAGGCTCCACACCTCTCAGAATGCTCCCAAGAAGATGGACTCTTGTGAGGCAAAAAACACATAAACAGAGACTTTGAAAAATGAATGTCACCATATTGCTTAAATGGGTGCAAGTTGTGTGAAAGATGAGTGTGTGTGTGTGTGTGTGTGTGTGTGTGTCAGTGCAGCGAAAGCTATGGGACCATTGCTCATACAGGACTGGTTCGATGCAAGGACCCCTCACTCTGTAGGGAGGATGGAGGTGGTGGCTCAGCCCAGGAACACAGAGCCCAGGAGGGTCACTCTGGAGAGAAAGTAACCCCAGGGCCTGCGGGTCAGCAGCATCTCAGGAGCGGCCCGAGAGTCCGCTGTCTATTGGCTGCACGCCCCGGGCAAGTGTGGGGAGGGGCAGTCTACCCTGTGCTCGGTGCTCAGCATTTCCACACAGAAACAAATCAAGTGCCCACAGCAGCAGAACAGAGACGCCCTGCGTGGTGCTCGGGCCCATGGGGGGAGACTATGAGTATTGTCTTCCTGCAAAATCCAGCACGCTTCCTCTTTGCTCCTTGTGCCCTGTAAGCCGCATGAAGGTGTGCACCACACAGGCTTTTGTCTGTCGGCCGTGCCTGGTGTGAGCGTGTGCATGGGTGTGCAGGACTGTCAGCTGCGTCCTTATGTTTAACTTGTGTAATCAGCTTCACCATATCAAAACTTCCTCAGTGGCTGGTCCTCAGTTAAAGTCTAGTCAAAGTGTAGCCACTCTGACCATGAGCTGCCTTGCCTGGTCGGGTGACTAAACCCTTTCATAGGTGTGGCTAGACGTGCTCGCCTTCACCAGGGCGGATGAGCTCATTACTAACCAGCCCCAAAGAAGAGAGGGAAGGAAGGAAGGAGGGAGGGAAGAAAGGAAGGAAGGAAAGAAGAAAGAAAGGAAGGAGGGAAGGAAGGAGAGAAGGAAGGAAGGAGGAAGGGAAGAAAGGAGGGAAGGAAGAAAGGAGGAAAGGAAGGAAAAGAAAGGAAAGAAGGTAGAAATAGAAGAAAACCCCCTCTGAGGCTGCTGCTCTTAAAACGCACTTTCTGTTTTCCATGGTGACTCACTAAACCGCTATTTAGACAGCTGGTGCAAACACTGCGTCACATATTTTACGTTTCCCTGCTGCTGCAGCCTAAAACATACCATGGCCCTTCTGAGGGAAGCAGAGAGCTCAGGAAGGCGTTCTCCCTTCTTGTGAAAACGAAACCTCAGCGTGTTTTGGACCGGCTGATGTTCCCGCCCCACAGCACAGCTCCCTCTGCTGCACACGCCAAGGAGAGGATTAGCACTTGTGGGCTTTGTTCACTTGCTGCTCAGCAGTTCCCTGAGAAGACGCAATGGTTTGACGTCCCTTGCCTCATGATTTGAGTGCTGTTTCTTCTCCCTGAGTTTCGGGGTAACTCTACACTGGCAGGAACTGTGAGCCCCGGCTCTGCCCACAGGGTCCAGTGTGGCCCGGAGGCCGCTCCGGTGCCCACGGGACAGCCCTGGAGATGTCCTCAGGAACTGCGTGTCTGGGCCCTGAAAAAGGGCACCAGGAGGCCTCTGAGGAGCAGGCCTCACCAGGGCAACCTCTGTGGATAGTGAGTGTGTGTGTATGTGTGTGTGTGCCTGTATGGGGTGTGTGAATGTGTGGTGTGTGTGTGTGTGTGTGTGTGTGTGTGTGTGTGTGTGTGTGTGTAGTGATCCGGCCTATGCTCCTAAATTCCCATTCCCTACAGTCCCTGGAACAAGAGTATCACACAATCAAAAGATTTAAAGATGGAGAGTTTTTCTAAAAAAATTGGAGCTCACAACATGCACACATACAAACACACAAGCACACACATGCATACACATACACACACATGCACACATACTCTCACACACACACACTCTCTCTCTCTCACACACACACACATGCACACACACTCTCTCACACACATGCACGCACACACACACACACACACACCGCCGCCAGCTTTATGATGTTCTGCTGCACAGTGTGCACATGACCCAGGCTTCACTCGCTGAGGCGGAGGACAAGTGAGGGGCCGGAGGTGACGAAAGCACAGCGCACACATTTCCTTGCTGCCACAGCAGTCCACATCCAGGGCCTAGGCATCCCCCTTGGCCACCCTGGGCAAGGGTGGCTGGTTTCAGGCTTTGTTAGTGTCAGAGCCCAGGTCTGGCATTAGACAGTGGTGTCCCTGACCCAGCCGCTCCTCCGGGACGTCCGGCATGATGGACAGAATCACGCAGAGAGGTAGAGCATGCTTTTACATCTGCCAACACGACAGTGGTGTCTTTTGGTAACAGTCATGGCATAGGACTTCTTCTACAGTGAGTGTGTGTGTGTGTGTGTGTGTGAGAGAGAGAGAGAGAGAGAGAGAGAGGGAGAGAGAGAGAGAGAGAGGAAGAGAGAGAGAGAGGGGGAGAGAGAGAGAGAGAGGAAGAGAGAGAGAGAGAGAGAGAGAGAAAGTATGTTTCTGAAGCAGCACAAAGGGTGGGCATAGGGTTGAACCTGCGAGGCAGCCCATCCTCGCCTTAGCACGTCTGTGCTCTACCTCAGCAGTGTCGGAGCTCTGGGTTCACCTACAAGTGGTAACATTCTGTCAGGGGTGAGTATGGCCACTCTAGGTACTGAAGGCCCAGCCAAAGAGGAAGGGATGACACTCTGTGGGGAGGGGACCTCTTCGCCTCACAGGTCACAGGCTGACTGCTGTGTACTAGCAAACAGGCCCTGTCGATTACCGACAGCTGTCAGCTGCTGAGGCTGCAATGCACTCTTCTTGTCTCTTCCTGTCAGGGCCTGGTAAGGTCAGGGGTGCCTCCCCCGATAAATCTGGGTTCTCCGTGAAGGTCAGATATTGTCACCAGGCTCATGTGTGGCTGTCGGCGGGAAGGCCATCTTGAACCTTAAACATTCCACACAAGAGAAGCCTTGACCTCATCCACCTCTGTTCCCAACCTGCTGCTGGACGGAAAGGAGCAGCTGAGGACCAGGGAGCTCGGGAGAGCAGCCCCAGAGACTGCTGGAGGGCCACAGGGCGCCCTTCCTAACGCTGCAATCCTTCAACACCATTCCTCATGCTGTGGTGACCCCATCATAAGACTATTTTCGTTGCTACTTCTTAACTGGAATTTTGCTACTGTTATGAACTGTCATGTAAACATCTACATTTTCCAACAGTCTGAGGTGAACCCTATGAAAGGATCATTTAACCCCAAAGCAGTCATGACCCAAGGGTTGAGAACCAATGACTTAGAGTTGTTTATCTTTAGCAAGGTGACAATAGGTAAGACCCCACTTAGGTCCAATGGTGTGAGTGACTCACAGGCCACTCTGTACGCCGTACCGGGAAAGCGAGGTTAGTCACAGCCACCTCAGGGTAAGCCAGAGATGTTCCCACCAGACAGAGGAGGAAGCCAACTCTGGCAGGATGGGATGGGATGGAGGCTCCCAGGTCTGCCCTCCAGCTCTGTCCTTGGCCCAGCCTTCTCTAGGCTGTGAGAGCTCTCAGCTCAAAGGCCTGTGCATTCCCTGTGGGTCATCGCACAGTGCTTTGCAGACCCTAGCCAACATCGGGGTCCTGACTTCCTGTTCACTGTCTACCTGGTGTTAAGCTATTAATGGCTGAGAGCAGATCCTAGTCCCATGGTCTAAAGGGCGCTGGCCAGAAGCTTCAGAGAGGGTCTCTCATGCTGCTGTGCCAGGAAAGGCTCTGGTAAGGACCAGGGCTTTGCAGGCTGTTGTACAGAGCCGAGAGTGTAGCTTTGGCCTTGTTCCATGACCATGGATGCTGTCTCTCCTTGCCAGACATGCACTGTGATTTATGCCCAGTCTTGGATCACGGTTCAGGCTTCACGAGGCCTTTGTGGCTCTCTGGTGGCCAGCTCCGAATGACCAAACCAGAGCAGGCTTTTTATGGTCACTTCTCTACCAAATGTACCACAAACCACTGGGAGTGCAGTGAGCATCCTGTAAGAAACGAAAAGGCAGATGTGGGGATGGCTAGCGAGGCAGGTGCAAGGAGCACCTCCTACAGGGCATCTTCAGGGTAGATCTACTCTCTGGCGGCTCTTCCGGATCATGGCAACACTGGTGCAAGTGTCTGGAAATCAGCTCATGTGAGGACCGGCTAAGTCACCACCCAGGGTGAGGAAACTTCTCTGAGTGCTGTCCTTAGCAACCCTTCCGAGCCTGTCACACAAGGGGACAGGCGGAGTGCCTTCTATGTGCTGCCATCAACTCCCAAGTCTGCTCCTCCTTAAAATGAGGACAACTTCATTCCAGGCAGGGTGGAAGGCACGTCCCTCAAGGAGTCTTAAAGAGTACACTTAGGCCACACAGTGGAGGCTCTGCCTTCCACCTTCAGGAAAAGGCCCACCAGTGCTGTCCCTCCACTGTCTGCCTGGAGGCCAGGAGACTCCTCACTTTACTTCATACTTAAAATTATTTTTGTCATTGCCCAGTTCTCCTTGTAGATCACCAGGCTAGCTTACAATGTACAGAATCACAGACACTGTGCACCCAAGACAGACCCAACTTCTAAAGGACGTGACGGAGCTTTCTGGTTCCTGCCACAAGAAAAAGATGACCTTTTTCTTTGACCTTTTCCATGCCTATGTCCCTGAACAAACCCAAGACAGTGCTCATCTGACTGGCTAATTTTTGCTTATTATTTCAGTCTCTTCAGGAGACTAGTTACAGGATGCTGTGAGGAAAACACAGAAATGCAATGGCATTCCCAAAACACAGATCTAAACACCCCACATTGGCAGTGCTGGCTTTGTATTTTTATGACCTTGACCTGTTCTGCTAGGATTTAACCCTATTTGTATAATCCATCTTCTTTTCTAGGCTATAGTTACTTGACTTCATTTTCCATAGTTGGTACCCCCAGCAACAGTCACTCCAGAAACCTGAGGCAAATGCGAGGAAAAGCCCTCCTCTAGCCAGCAGTTTAGACTTCCCATCATGAGCGCTGCCCTTCAAATGTCCAGTGTTCAAGCCCCAGGATCCTCAAATGGCACCAGCGATTTCAGGGACTTCCCACCCATATCTTCAAGGCAGAGCAGAAGAGCATCTGCATTTTTTCCCAGTTGTCAAAACGTGGTGACTAGGGAAGTAGGGCAATAAAGCAAGGAGGAAGTTCACATTTCAGAGACATTGTTTCCCTCCCAAACTCATCTGATCTTAAAGTGGGAAACAGAGAAAGAATGTGTTTGCTTTATGCAAAAAAAAAAAAAAAAAAAAAAAAATACTGCTTATAATTTAGAAGAAAAAAGCCTGGAGGAGAAAGGTTGAATGAGAGTGATAATAGGTGGAGAGTGATGGGGAGAAAACTGGTAGAGTAGGACAGAAACAGGGAGAGAGAGATGGGGGTGCTCAGAAGTTCTGCAGAGGGGCAGAGACAGGAGAGCAATGTCAAAAGAAGGGCAGGGTCAAGGTGTGTGCTGGGCAGTGTCCTTCTCCCCCTTCTCTCTTCAGTCTTAGTTGGGGTGGCGTTCCAGCGTTGTCACAGCAGGTATGAAGCCACGGACACAGAGCGAATGACACAGTCTGTGCCTGCACCATGACGGGGAATGTCTTTCTGTTGCCCCTCGCATGGGCAAGAGCAGCAGCTTCCTGCCTGTCTGTACCATACAGAGCCAAGGGCCAAGTGCCAAGCATGTACTTGGGGTCTGCAGTGATGGCAGTTGTGGACGTATGCCAGAGCCCGTCCTTGAGGCCCACAGGCTGGCAAGGGTGACCCCGTGGAGGCAGAACAGTGCTCGTAGCCTTGGGGAGGGGCATATGTGGACAGCCCCTTCTACCCATCATGGGAGAAACGAGGCTCCAAGCTGTGCCCGTGAGGGCAGGGTGACCAGCCACCCTGCACCGAGCAGTCGCCACCTGCGACCTGGGAGCAATTTAGTTCCAGCCCCGGGCCTCAAGGGAGGACACCGAGTCGCCCACTTGGCTGGAGTGGGAAGCCCCATTCTGCTGCTGGGTAGTTGGGACAAAGCCCCGGGTTCAGCTCCGCAGACTCCGCGGAAATGGGAGTATTTATATCTTAAGTCTTCTGGTGGATATACACGTGTTGTTTTTCAGTTTCACCTTTTGAACATTATCGCACGCCCCAGCATAACTTAAAATGGAACAATCCACAGTAACTAGTGTAAGCGTGAAGCCACCGAGGGCCAGCCACATGCAAGGACACCCGGCCCGGAAGGGCGCCCACCGCTGAGAACAAGCTCCCCAGAAGCCACCCTCGAGGGGGACCACCCAGGTAAAGTTCAAGTGGTGTGTAAATGTCACTTGGTCCTCGAGTAGTAAAAATGCTATTTTAAAGCACGCATTGTGTGGGTGGGGCACATAAATATTAAATATTAAAGCTCGGACGGCACCAGTCAGTGTGCTCAGGTGGGGTAGCCTCGAACAGAACAGTGCAAACACGGCTCCCAGGCCACCCTGAACCCTGGGTCTCTATAGGTCAGGACGCCCGTGTGTGCCGGGAGCAGCCAACCCAGTCATGGGCAGAGGGCAGAGCTTGCAGGACTGCCTGCTCCTGCGGTGGCCGCCCGCTCCAGCACAAACTTACCGCCGGCACCCAGGGGTCTCTGCAGCACCCGGCGCTGTATTTGTCTGCCACATGGTGGCTTTGTCGACCCATGGCCACACCCCTCCATGATATGCATGTTCCAAAGCAGCCTGTGGCTGTTAAGAGTGGCTCTTTGCTAGTGTGTGTGTGTGTGTGTGTGTGTGTGTGTGTGTGTGTGTGTGTGTGTGTGAATAGAACTGACTGACTCACTCAGTTCATCCCCCTTTGACAAACATTAAAGAGGGCCTGCTGTCTTGGGTGCTGAGCTTGGTCATTGCCACCTACTTCTTTTGAAGTGCAAGGTTCCCAGGAAGGGTGGAATGCACCACAGGTGGGAATGTAATGCTCAGGGCTCACACATAGGAATCAGGGCCCTGTTAAACGCAGAGCATGCTGAGGAGCGGGCACGCTGAGTGCCACATGCGGGGCTGAGAACCGGGCACCTCTTTAGGGCACTCATGGGCATTGGCTGGATCTCCTGCAGTCTGGAGAACCAGACCCCCTCCATGGCATCATAACCACTGCCCAGAGCCCAGCAGGGCGGCACGCTGCGGAGATCAATGTGATGGAGGCCCGGGTAGGCCTGGCCCTCACCTCAGGCAGCCCACAGGCGAGAAGACTGAGCTGTGTGCGTTCCAGGCAGAGAACCTGCCTGCTCTTGTGACCTAGATAGGAAGTGTGCCCTGTCCTGGTTTCATCTCTATTGCTGTGAGAGAAAAAAAAATCCCTGACAAATGGCAACTTAGGAGAGAAAGGGCTTATTTCAGTCCCCATTTCAGGAGAGTCAGGCTGTGAGAACTTAACTCATCTGGCCTCACCCGGGTGCAGGCACGCCTATAACCCCAGCACTCAGGAGGCACAGGCAGGCCATCTCTGTGAGTTCCAGGCCAGTTTGGTCTACAATCCAGGACAGCTAAGGTTACACAGAGAAACTCTGTCTCCCTCCCTCCCCCCCAAAAAAATCAAAGACCAAAACCAAAACACCTGGCCACATCACACCCAGTCAAGAGTAGAGAGGACCACCTGTGCACCTCTTGGGTGATCAGCTTGCTTTTTCCACTCCTGTACAGCCCAAGAAATGATGCCACAGGCCCTCAGGGTGGGGCTTGAAAGTCTCTCCATGGCCAACCTGATCCATGCACATCCTTGAGAGACTTCTGTGCTGAGCCCTTTCGAGACTGAACTGTCACAGCCTGCCCTCCAGATGTCCTGACAGGATCTTGCCACAGGAAGTGTCTTGAAGCCCATCCTTGGGGCGGGATCTTTTCCTGGCCCTGCTGTCACTGCTTCCTGTCTGTTCTGGACTGAAAGGCTCCCTTTGTCACACTCTCCACATGCCACGGCATTTGACTAAGCACATTGGGCCAAGCAACCCTGAGCTGAGCCCCTGAAACTGTGAGCCGAGACAAAGCCTTTCTTCCTTAAGTTGTTTTCACTTGGTCCATTCCCACAGCAACGAGGAAGCTAGCACTCACCATCAGACACGGGACACAGAGAAGCACAGGGCTCCAGCCGCACCCTCTGCTGCCCCCCTCTGTCTGACACCAGCAGTCACTCACTAGTGAGGAGCTGTGCCTGCTGGCGCCCACCACTCAGAACCCTGCTCCAGCTGCCTGTGGAAGAGGCGCTTCATAACTTAGGGACACATATCGTTAAGACCTTTTACTGGGCTGGAGAGATGGCTCAGAGGTTAAGAGCACTGGCTGTTCTTCCAAAGGTCCTGAGTTCAATTCCCAGAAACCACATGGTGGCTCACAACCATCTATAATGAGATCATCTTAGTACAGGCAGAACACTATATATGTAATAAATAAATAAATAAAGACCTTTTACTGTTTCCGCACAGACTTCAGATGCATCGAGGACCCTGGGAAATGTGGGGACCCTGGGAAATGTGGGGTTAGTGTCTGCACGAGCTGCGTGTGTCCACAGCGGCTCATGGCCACTCATGTCTTCCTGAGGCACTCTCCTTCCCTCCACCACTGCTGGGCTTGTCCCTCAACTGAGACAGCTCCAGCCCACCCTCGGTGCTCAGCCCTAGAAACTCAGATGGTTTACCTAATAAGGCTGCGGCTCCTGCGTCAGCTCATCCCAGTGACATTAAACAGCAGAGCCTTCAGTCATAAAGCCCACACAGGGCTCAGCAGCTTGCGCCAGGCTGTGCCTTAGGTCTTTTGTCTTCTGTGCCCGCGATTCTAAGCCTCTGCCTTGCCTAGGAAAACACTACTGAGGAAGGCACTCTAAACCCTCCAGACAGTTAGGGGGTTAGGATGTTCCTGCTAGCCCTGCCTCACCGGCCACCGGCAAGCAAACCCCATCACCCCAACTTCAGCCTCTCAAGATGCCTGTGACCTCGCCAGTCCCCCTCCTCAGCATCCTGGGCCTTCTTCCTTCCCTGGGAAGAGCCGCAGCCTGGCCCCCTGTGGCAGGCCTGTGTCCTCATGCACGGCGCCCCTCACAGCTGCTTCCTCCTGGGGAGGTTGCCCCGGCCTCAGGACGGGTATTTCACACGTGGGTGAAGTGGTAGGCCTGCAGGCAGCACCTGCCATTTGTCGTGCTGTTTTCAGAACTTCTGTGGGTTCAGGAGCGGTGCCAGTTCCGGCGGAACAGCTGGCTTGTGTAGATCTCATTTCTAGCTGCCATCTGATTCTTACACGGGCCTGCACTGACGTCAGCAATAAACAATAATAAGATTGTAAACTACGGCTCTTGATCATAAAATTATGCTTCTTGGATGCATTATAAATCTAACAGCTATTACATCATCATCCACAGCTGTATATCATGCGTACCTTTTAAACACACACTATTACATGCCTTCACCAAAATGGCCAGATTTATTATTCCTGGTTAAGCGTGGCCTTTATTACATCACAAATGACTAATCATTAAAAAAACAACGGGGGAGTGAGGACGGAGGTGATGCACCCTTTGGCTCTGGGCGTCAGGGAGTGACACGCAGAGGCGCGCGTTCAGGTGCGACAGGAAAGGTCATGTGACCTGCCCGGAGCTGCAGCCATTGCGTTGTGCACTCTTGAGGCGGGCTGACTTCTGAACGAGCAGTTCCTCCCCAGTCTGCTCTGATAAATCATCTCTTCCCATTCCAGGGCCTGTGACTTCATCACCCTCGGGGCGGTCCAGACTCCTCAGCGCAAGGACCTGTCTCTGAGCATGGCCAACATGTCTGTTTTTGTTCTGCACGTTCTCATGAGGTGAGGGACTACGGCAGGAATGAGATGCAAGGACCAGAAACTCCCTGGCACGATATTTATCAAAAGGCCAAAGAGATGGCTCCGTGGTGCGGGCTCTGCCTACCAAAGCTGAGGGCTTGACTTCAATGCCAGGGCCCTGCTGGATGGAAGGCAGAACTGTCCCTTCAAGTTACACACACCCACATCCCCTCACCCCCACACACAATAAAGATTTAAAATTTCGTCATGTTATTACCGACGATAATATTTGAACCTTGAGTCTCCTACTAGAGGCGCTAAAACGGTCCCTAATGAGCCCCAAAGCCCCTGTGTCAACTTCCCCACGGCTATGGGGACCTGCTCGGGAGCTTTTTGCTCTCCTTCGAGAAGAACCAAAGCCCGGAGGCAGTGAGGTGCTCTTCCCCGCGGCTGAAGGGGCCGAGCAGGGAGAGGCAGACCCCAGCGGCGTCCCCTGTGGGTGTGCGCCTGCTGAGGTCCCCACGGCCTGCCCGGTTCCTCCAGAGAGCTGTGGAGAGCGTGCGAGCTGATGACCCCTGAGCCCAGATCAGACTCCTCCGTGCCAGGAGGTCCCTGAGGCAGGGGTGGTGAAGCTGCTGGGGCAGGCCCCAACACCCCGCTGCCCTCCGCGGTGAGGGCGGCTGGGGACAGAGGTGTGTTCTCGGGAGCCCAGAGCCTCGTCTCTTCCTCTCAACCCCGACAGCTCTCCAGGCGAGGCAGGTGATGTGTCCTCAGCATGGGCAGGGTGCCAGCCCTCAGGGGCTGGGGCTCGGCAAGCGGTGTGACTGTGGGGGAGACAGCGCAGACTCTAAGACCACACAGCACAGAGTGGGATTCCTGCCTTGGCACCTGCTCCAGAACCTTCCTTGAGAAAAAAAGGTTGTCTTCATTAGGAGCATTAATATTCATGTGGCATGGTAATTTTGACACGGAAAAGGTCTCTGTAACCTTTTCTTGTGTGAGAATTTTTTACTTCTCAAGGAAATTACAGTCCAGCAATGGCTTAATTACTGCTGGGTTCTTTCGGCAGTTGTGAAGAGCTGTCAGTTTGGGATTGCAGGAGCTGTCACATGGGGAGCAGCGGCTGGGGGCCGCAGGGAGGGCCTGGCCCCCACGGGCCAGCGGGCGGGCGGGGCCCACACACCTTCCCCATTAGTTCTAATTTAGCAGCTGGCTTCCCCCCCGTGCCGGGTCATTTATTATTGGGATGCAGGGCACAGCTTGAATTAATAATCCATTTTTCACCCAACATATTTATTTTTTATTATAATGATTTTGCTCCTAAGCCGTTTGGCTCTGATGAATTTGGCGCGGAATGACAAGGTGGGTGGCTGGCACCTCCGAGCCCTGCCACTGCCTCCTTGCTATGAAGTCTCAGGGAGCAAAGGACTGGCTTCAGATAGCAATGATTTGATGCTCCTGCACGTGTATGTGTGTTCCTGCTGTGTGCTCACATGTAGGGGACATGTATATGTATGTATGTTCCTGCTGTGTGCTCACATGTAGGGGACATGTACATGTATGTGTGTTCCTGCTGTGTGCTCACATGTAGGGGACATGTATATGTATGTATGTTCCTGCTGTGTGCTCACATGTAGGGGACATGTATATGTATGGATGTTCCTGCTGTGTGCTCACATGCAGGGGATATGTACATGTATGTGTGTTCCTGCTGTGTGCTCACATGTAGGGGACATGCGCATGTATGCTCACTGGTGTAACAACTTCGGGTATCCTTGTTTTTTGAGGCAGGGCCTCTCTTTTGGACCTGTGGCTCACCTATTAGTGCAGGCCAGCTACCAGGGGAGCCCCAGGGATCCGCCTCTCTCAAGCCAGGGCTAGGATTGCAAGCATGCCGTGCTCAGTGTTTGAGGTGAGGGCTGGGACTGAACTCAGGCCTTCATGCTTGTGTAGCAGGCGCACTGCAGAGTTGTTTCCTGAGCTCCTGCCCACACAAGTTGCTCCAGTGCCAAGAAAGTGGGTGCAAAAGGCTACGCACACCCTTGTATGCCACCTGCCTGTGGGTGATGAGCCAGGGCTCAGCGTGGTGGGGAAGGGGCCTCACCAGCCCTGCTGCCTTGAGCTGCAGCCCACCAGGCCCCTCTCCACTGAGACGCCCATGCTGCTGTGCGGTCTATCTCCCTCCTTGCCATCTGCGCTCCTCTCTGCAGGACGCCTGACCCTGCAGCACAGACACTGGTGTGGAATTCCATGCATGCATGGGAGGAGAGGAAAGGGCAGGCTGCGGCCCACCCCACCCACACGTGAGGAACCGCGCAGCTGCAGAGGAGAGGGGCAGGGCTCACTCTCCGCTGGGCCTCAAAAGCCTGCACTCCAGGACCCTTGAGCACAGCAAGCTGCAGGCCCCAGCAGGGAAGTCCCCTGCTCTCTACTGGAGCATTGTTATAGCAAGTTCTACATAATACAGTATGGAAGACAGAGCCCCCCCCCCCCCGAGCTCCAGAGAGTCACAGGGCTTTGGGACCACGGGGTGCTCCGATATCACAGTTATAATGGAAGTTTCTGGAATGCTTAGAATCAAGGGCCTGCTTCCTCATACACTCGTCAGGACAGAAAGATGTTTGCTACATCAAGAGACCATGGGGAGAAGAGCACAGGCCCATTCACAGCTGCAGAGAATAAATCAGTAGCATTTCTGTCTTGGCTCATCTTGGTGAGTCCCAGGCATGTGATCCCAAGTCAAGCCTCAGCTTCCTGCCTGTCCTCCTGAGCCCACACCATGACCCCATCAGCTCACAGTCCTCAGCCAGGGGGAGATAAGACCGGGGACTTTAGCCAGCTGGCTATTGCCTCTGGCAGTCTGTCTTCTGCTCAAACCAATGGGCAAGGGAAGGACTCCATAGGAAACACACTATGGTGGCTCCCGGCTCTATCAATCTAAACCGAGGGGGGCTGGAGTTGCAGCAGCCCAGATTCTGGTGACATTGGGCAGCTTTGTCCAGAGGGGCCAGCTGTAGGACCGCTGATGTCACCTTGGGTGCCAAGCCATTCCCTGGGCTCCGTGACTCAGTGGAGGCATTGCAGACTGAGTGGAAAACACCAGCTCCCCAGGGCCTAGCTGCATACTTAAATTTACGTTTTCACAGTCTGATGAAAAATCTTCCCAGGAGGGAGGTACAGTTTCCCTGCCCCTCCGCCTGGGCTAAATCCTGCGGTAAACAAAGTGCAAAGTAAGTAAGCCCGGAGAGCCATGCTCGCTCCTGTTGCTTACCCCGTCTCCGAGGGCCGAGGATAAACAACACCCTGCATTTCCAACATCATTAGGAAACAAAGAAAACAAATATTTCACACTGCTGGGCCATAAGTAAGTAGGCAGATGGACCAGAGAGGCAGAATTGGAAACCAGAGAGGAGGTGCTGGGTACCAGGCCTTCAACACAGGTAGATCTTCTCAGAGCTCAGCCGCAGTGCACAGGGGAGTGAGAGCTTTGTAAATAAAAACAGAAATATGTGGAGCATCTGGTAGGAATCAGAACATGTCTTACACTCTAGAGAGAGACCAGGGGCCAGGCCTGTTTCCAGGCCTGTATTTACTGGCTTGGGATGGCACGGCAGTAAATCTCCAGGCCCCTCACCCAAAGCCCTGCTCTTTCCCTGTTCTTAGGGTGTTTATTAAGAATCATCCACATGGGCTGATGTCATGCTAGTTTTTATGTCAACTTTTAACATGCTAGAATCATTTTGGAAAAGGAAACATCAACTGAAAAACTGCAGCACTGGGCAGGTGGGCCAAGGATCTATGAAAAAGCAGGCTGAGAGGAACAGGCCAGTAAGCAGTCTCCTCCACGGCCTCTGCTTCTGCTCCAGGTTCCTGCCCTGGCTGCCCTCAGGGATGGAGTGTGACCTTGAGGTTTAAGACGAAACAGACCTTTTCCTCTGTGTGTTGCTTCTGCCGTGGTATTTTCTCACAGAAACAGGAATGGTGACTGATCACTTGGGATGAATCTCAGGTGACTGGCTGCTTGTCTAGCAAGCAGAGACCCTGAGCCACAACACCACATAAACCAGGTGCTCGGCAATCCCAGCATGCAAGGGGTGAATGAAGGAGTAGCAAGTTGGAAGTCACCTTGGTTACGCAGTGAGCACAAGGCCAGCTAGAGATAACATGGAGTGGACTTCAAACAACCAAACAACTGAAAAAGAAAAACCCAAACAACAAGAACACAGCCCACAACCAGGCCTGTGGAAACAGACGGCACGGCTGAACGCAGCGTCCTCCTAGGGGCTGCCTGGCCTGGTGCTTGGTATCTGGTTCACTTGACTTTCTCGCTCAAGGCCCTCACAAGCAGGAGCAGCAATCCCTCCAACTCCTCCTCATTGCAACTGGACAGCTCGCCCTGGTGCTGAAACAGCTCCTGGAGAGGGGGCTTGACGAAGAGTGTGGGGACAGTAAGCTGTGAGCCCCGGGGAGCTGCCCAGGGCGAGAGTGAAGCCCAAACCCAAAACTCTCATCTTGAGTCTGGCAGAGCAGGTCTGCTTCCTTGCTGCTCCGGGCCTGCATGTCCCAGCTAACGACCCTACCTCTGCCGCCCTTGAGGTGGTCACACGGCCTGGTGACCAGGTTCCAGGTTCAACTTCCTCTTTCCCCATAAGGACGAGTCCAGCAAGCCTGGAGCAACTCTTTATGCACACGAAGCCTTTCCCGCACCCAGGCCTCATGCCGGGAACCTCTGTCCACTCCCCAAGGTTTATATAGCCCGTACTGATCCCCAGTACTGATCGCTGTTTCACCGAAAACTGTCTCTGGAGAAGGCTGTTTCTCCCGAACTCAGGGCCGACTGAGGCGCCGCCCAGCTAATCCTCAGTCACTCAGTCCAACCCTGTGCACAACCATGCCCATACCCCAGGGGAAAAGCAGATCTGGGGGCAGTGGACAGAGAAAGGAACTTGGGAGATGGTACAGAAGACCCCTAAAGAGCAGGGTGTGAAGAGTGCCCTACAATAGGCAGAGACGGAAGGATGGCTCATCCTTCAGGCTCACACTCATCCTGTGGGCTCCAGGCTTCACGGAGGCCAATGGGAATGCAGCCCGGTGGTGTGGGATGCTGAGAGGGTTAGCCCTGTCAACTCGCTTAGTTCTGGCATTCTCCAAAAGGCCTCTGGGTGGGAGGTGGGGGTGTTCCAGGAAGGGTTAGCAGAGGGGAGAAGGCTCATCCCAGGTCGCGGTACCTCCCTGCGGCAGCCCAGGTACACAGCCGTCCTCTCCTCAGCCAGGTTCACAGTATCTCCAGCACACAGACACCCCTGGACTCCCCGACTCATGCCATGTGGGTTAGGCTAAGTAGCCTCTTCGTAATATCCATTTATTCCACCCATTCTGGTCTGTAAAGAACCCTGGCTGGTACAGAGGAGGGATAGGCTGGGATAGCATTTTCAGGGTTCTAGTGTCATGGTTCAGGCAATAGCTAGGACCCCCAAAGAAGGTGACTCGAGTCCCAGAAAGCTTCAAAGACGTAGCTAGGGAGGAATGAGGGTTTCAAAGTAAGCTCTGAGGACACTCTAGTGGCCAGGGCACCCACCGTGTGCAGGAGATAGGTGGAAGCAGTGCTCGGACGCTTGGGGCTGCGTGGGGAAGCACAGACCAGCACACCCGCCCCTGGCTGCCCTAGCGCAACCAGCTAGGGCAATCTGTGGCTTTTCACCATAGCCACGTGCTGCTGTTTCTCATTCTAAGTGAAACACACACGTCACTTCCTGCTAGAGCCCTGGACGCCGCGCCTCCATTCTCTGAACTGGGCCTCCCCCACCTGTCACAGACCACCCTGGCTCTTGTTGTGTGGGTTTGGCCTGCAGATCACACCCCCACCCCAGGGCTGTTCCCGAAGACCAAAGCTAGATGCTGAAAGGAGGAGAGTGAGGAGAATCCCGGGTCCCTTGTGTCAGCTGGGGAGTGCGCCGGCTCACAGGCATGGTGGCCCTGCTGCCTGCACAGGCATAGCCTGCTGAGCTCTCTTTTATTTACATGCACTCCCGGCTTGTGCTGTAACCATACCACATGTACATACATTATGTAATACATATGTATGTGATCAAGATGTTCTGCATGGAGATGCTCTCTGGGCTTCCAGAGAGCCACCTGCTCTCTGCGGTTGGTTACAAGACTTTTACAAGAACCCTAATGGAGCGGGCGGGGACCCTCTCCCTGTGCGTGCTCCTGAAGTGCTCCAGGACAGGTGTCTCCATCAGTGCGGTCAGGTCCCCTGGACCCAGCTATTGGTGTGCAGCACCTACTGACCTCCAGTGATCACCTCACACCAACCGAGCCCGGGGAGGCTCTGCGCACCCTCTCTAGCTCCCTCTCTGGCTGGCATGTCTAGGTTCTGCTGGGTGAGGTGTATCCCAAGGCAGGTTTCCCGGGGGCCCCCCAGGTGCCCCTCTGCTCAGTGTTGGAGCTGTCTCGACCACAGAAATGGTCCCCCAAGCTCTGGGTCTAATGACCCCCAGCCTCTCCCACAGGCTGTTTGGACAGTGACAGGAACCACCATGCCCCTCCACTCCAAGGCCTCCCTCGCAGTCATTCCTTCAGGAAGAGCCCAGGCTCTCCTCGAATTGCAGCTCAGCTCTTTGCAACCCAGAATCTTCTGATGAATGCACTGTGCTGTGCTTGACATGAGAATAAACACACACAGGACATGGAACCTACAATTAAGGACATTAGAGAGGCCACGTAATTGAGTGTTAGGAACAGGCGAGACCTTTAGAATGGTCTAGAATCAACCTCTTATTTACACATGAACAAGATGAGACCCCAAGAGGCTCAGGAAGTTGCTCTAGTCGCACAGCTGCCGAGGGGGTCTTCGGCCCCCCGGGCCTTCCCTGCCCCTTCCAGGCTGCCCTGTCCCTTGTTGGATGGGTTTTGTCTGTTCAGCCCACTGGACCACAGGGACTCCCAGGAAAGCAACAGGCCGCATAGGAGGGACCCAAGTACAGACAGACATCTGCCCCAACACCTCCAAACCCTATGGTGTACCCCACCTCTATGCTCCCAAACAGATTTTCACAGGAACAGGCAAAGTAACAGAGAAAAAAATTTCACGATTATGTCTGCCGTCTCAGCTCTGGGCATCTGAGTTCACTTAGCTGATTCCTAAGACCTAGTCCAGCCCCAAACAAAAGCCAAGAGACTCTACCAGCTCGGAGGCAGACCTGTATCTAGCATGTGTGAGATCCTGTGTGTTGTTCTTAGAACTGAAGAAAAAAAGAGAAAGTGATAAAAAAGAAAAACCAAAGCTTAAAGAAAGGCTGAGGATGGTGACAGGCGACGTGCAGCCCTAGCATTTGGGAAGCCGAAACAGGAGGATTGCCACCTTGAGCTACGTATTGAAGCCCTGTTCCCCCAAAGAGAAAACAAATTCAATTCTGTTATCCAGCAGATAACATTAAGATTATAGGAACACACACCCGCAGCTTCGCTTCGGTCGCACAGGTGCTCATTTCCCGGAGAGACTCTGACAGGTTCTGCTCCCCTCAGGCCGCCGGCTGCAGGCTGCCCCCACGGCTGCCATGTCGGGTGTTTGGCTTGTTGAGCTAAATGCTCACATGACACATCCAACCTTTTAAATAAATCATTCATTTCTTTAAAGGTTGGCCATGTCACAGAACTGTGATGCTCCCGATTTTTAAAGGAACTGTTTATTTGATGTCAGGTACATCAGACATAAAAATAAATGTGACTTGGTAGAGCTTAATGCAAAAATAAATTGATACCTTTAATCTGGATTTATGTCATTGCAAGACAGATTAAAAATGTTTTGGGCAGGCTTGGGAGAAAATGGGAGACTATACAGTGGGGGCCTCTCTGTACCCCTACTCTGTCCTTGGTTTTCTTATTCTCTGGGCCCCTGCTTGTTCAAGGTGAGCAGACCCAGGACAGGACCACGCATTGCCCAGCACAGCCTGGATGCTCCTGGGAGCTGTGGCCTCTGTAACTACCAGGGCAGGCGGGGGCCTCTCCTGTCCCCTCCTACAGACCTAGACTGTGCCCGAAACACAGTGGCTGCCCAGTTATCTTAGCAAAGGTTAGCACGGCTGTGATGAGGCCCGGGACCAGAGCAGCCCTGGAAGAACAGGGCTCTTCTGGCTGACGCTTCCACATCACAGTTCATCACCACGGGAGGCGCCTTCTCACAGCTGAGGCACCTCCTTCAGATGACCAAAACCTGTGTCAAGCTGGCGTAAAACTAGTCAGCACATCAGCGTACGCTGGCTAAATAAACGAAAGGCTGGGAACATCTGAGCCTTAAGGTTGGACCTCTGAGAAGTACAAAGAAGAGGTATTTCAGAAGGCTCTGTGGGCAAGATCTGGGAAGAGGACGCCAAGCTGCAATGGGGCAGATGGCGGGTGGACCACATAGTGAGGACACAGCCTGACGGTCAGGGAGGCTCTTGCTCTCATGGCTGACACTTGTCCCTGTGGTCTGAGGCTCCTGTGCATGTCTGTCTGTCTCTCCTGTTCCTTCTGGCAGGACTGTAAGGCCTGGACATGCAGATCACTTCACGCGTTGGCCCTGCACAGTGCCAAAACACTGTGACGAACTTGGCGCAACATTTAACGACTTCACCAGCCCAGGTTCCAAAATCTTCCACATTCCTTCCACAAAATTGGACTAAAAAGCATATGGCTAGGTTTACCATAGCAATGCTCCTGCTTTTTGGTAGCATTTTTTGTAAGTTTTTTTTTTTTTCCTTTTTTTTGCATTGATAAAATACTCTGACTAAAAACAAGTTTGGAAAGCAAGGGCTTGTTTTGGTTTTCAGTTCCGAAGAATATATGATCCATCCTGACAGGGAAGGCATGCCGGCAGAGGTTCGAGGATGGTGGTCTGGATTCATTAAGCAGAGAGAGGAGAGAGCAGAAGGTGGAGTCAGGCTGTAAAACCTCAAAGCCAGACATGTGATGTTCTTCCCCATCAAGACTTCCCCTCCTGAAGTTCCATGACCGTCCTGAGCAGCGCCCCCGTCTGGGGACCAGGCGTTCAAACACATGCCTGTGGGGGCATTTTATATTCAGAGCAGAACAGGAAGTGATACCCACCAGGTGCCAGCAGATAAGGATGTTGATAAATTAGAAACAAGTGACGCCCAGACACCAAATGCCTAGACATCATCTCTTACAGTGCAGAAACACTCAGACCAAACACTAACATAGTTTTTTCCTTGAAATAGCACAGATCAAACCCATACGTTCCAAGCTAGATCTTGGCCCCTGAGCTGCATTTACAGTTGATAAAACATTTCTGAGAGAAAAATATTAAAGACACAAATACAGAAACATACCGTGTTTGTGGAGAAGAACACTCAATTAATTAATAATGTTACCTTTCTTCAAAATAATTTACCTATTAGATTAGTCCTAGCCTTGTATCCGCTGGGCCACTCCTGTGGCAATTGCTAACCTTATTACTAAATTGTGCAGCCAAAGGAGCTCAGCACAGCCTTGGCAGCTGTGAGAGAATGACAAGCTGGAGAGGGCTTCTGAAATGTCTTCCTTATTTTCACTTCAGAGCTTTGCACATGTGGTTACAGCAATATAAAAAGTAGGTGTACGATCAGTCAGGTACTGAGAAAGTCAGAAAAGACTTCTCTTCGGCATACTTGTGCTGCTCCTGTCCCATAAGTTGAAAGTCTTGTTGAATATGCGATACTGTAGGACACAGCATTCTCAGTGTTTTCCAGAGCTGATCGATATGTTGATTTTCGAGTCATCAGGGTAAGATGGCTGCTTTACATCAATGTGTAGTAAAAATGGTAGAAAAACATCTACAGTCATTTGACTAGTGTTGGAAATTCTCTCCTAAAACCAACTTAAAATTCATTCCACTATTTTTTAATGACACTCAAGATAGTAGTAACTTAAATACCAATTTTTAGACTCAAATGTTCCACCACATTCTAATTCAAAGACAGATAATTTCATATTTATGTCTTAGGACTGATAGTAGAAAGATGTTAAAACTGTTTTCTGTAAACAAACCATTATGTTTCAATAGGGGCAGAAACGTGGTGTGTATGACAAAGCATTGCAATTCCTAACGCACAGCAGAGTCGGGCCGAGGCTGAGGCGGTGCAGGCAGCGTCTCCCGCCACTAGCTCCCATGATGCTAGACAGATAGGCAGTGTGGATGCGTGCTCTGGAAGGTGTGGCCAAGTCTTAGCGTGCAGCACTGGTGGGCACTGGTGGGCACTGGTGAGCAGTGTGAGCAGTGTGAGCAGTGTGAGCAATGGTGAGCAGTGTGAGCAGTGTGAGCAGTGTGAGCAGTGTGAGCAGTGTGAGCAGTGTGAGCAATGGTGAGCAGTGTGAGCAGTGTGAGCAATGGTGAGCAGTGTGAGCAGTGTGAGCAGTGTGAGCAATGGTGAGCAGTGTGGGCAGTGTGAGCAGTGTGAGCAGTGTGAGCAGTGTGAGCAGTGTGAGCAGTGTGAGCAATGGTGAGCAGTGTGAGCAGTGTGAGCAGTGTGAGCAATGGTGAGCAGTGTGGGCAGTGTGAGCAGTGTGAGCAGTGTGAGCAGTGTGAGCAGTGTGAGCAGTGTGAGCGGTGTGAGCAGTGTGAGCAGTGTGAGCAATGGTGAGCGGTGTGAGCAGTGTGAGCAATGGTGAGCGGTGTGAGCAGTGTGAGCGGTGTGAGCAGTGTGAACAGTGTGAGCAATGGTGAGCAGTGTGGGCAGTGTGAGCAGTGTGAGCAGTGTGAGCAGTGTGAGCAGTGTGAGCAGTGTGAGCAGTGTGAGCAATGGTGAGCAGTGTGGGCAGTGTGAGCAGTGTGAGCAGTGTGAGCAGTGTGAGCAATGGTGAGCGGTGTGAGCGGTGTGAGCGGTGTGAGCGGTGTGAGCGGTGTGAGCGGTGTGAGCAGTGTGAGCAATGGTGAGCAGTGTGAGCAGTGTGAGCAGTGTGAGCAGTGTGAGCAATGGTGAGCAGTGTGAGCAGTGTGAGCAGTGTGAGCAATGGTGAGCAGTGTGGGCGGTGTGAGCAGTGTGAGCAGTGTGAGCAGTGTGAGCAGTGTGAGCAGTGTGAGCAATGGTGAGCAGTGTGGGCAGTGTGAGCAGTGTGAGCAGTGTGAGCAGTGTGAGCAGTGTGAGCAATGGTGAGCAGTGTGAGCGGTGTGAGCGGTGTGAGCGGTGTGAGCGGTGTGAGCAGTGTGAGCAGTGTGAGCAGTGTGAGCAGTGTGAGCAATGGTGAGCAGTGTGGGCAGTGTGAGCAGTGTGAGCAATGGTGAGCAGTGTGGGCAGTGTGAGCAGTGTGAGCAATGGTGAGCAGTGTGAGCAGTGTGAGCAATGGTGAGCAGTGTGGGCAGTGTGAGCAGTGTGAGCAGTGTGAGCAGTGTGAGCAGTGTGAGCAATGGTGAGCAGTGTGGGCAGTGTGAGCAGTGTGAGCAGTGTGAGCAGTGTGAGCGGTGTGGGCAGTGTGAGCAGTGTGAGCAATGGTGAGCAGTGTGAGCAGTGTGAGCAGTGTGAGCAGTGTGGGCAGTGTGAGCAGTGTGAGCAATGGTGAGCAGTGTGAGCAGTGTGAGCAATGGTGAGCAGTGTGGGCAGTGTGAGCAGTGTGAGCAATGGTGAGCAGTGTGAGCAGTGTGAGCAGTGTGAGCAGTGTGGGCAGTGTGAGCAGTGTGAGCAATGGTGAGCAGTGTGAGCAGTGTGAGCAATGGTGAGCAGTGTGGGCAGTGTGAGCAGTGTGAGCAGTGTGAGCACTGGTGAGCGGTGTGAGCAGTGTGAGCAGTGTGAGCAATGGTGAGCAGTGTGGGCAGTGTGAGCGGTGTGAGCGGTGTGAGCAATGGTGAGCAGTGTGGGCAGTGTGAGCAATGGTGAGCAGTGTGAGCAGTGTGAGCAATGGTGAGCAGTGTGGGCAGTGCGAGCGGTGTGAGCGGTGTGAGCAGTGTGAGCAGTGTGAGCAATGGTGAGCAGTGTGAGCAGTGTGAGCAGTGTGAGCAATGGTGAGCAGTGTGGGCGGTGTGAGCAGTGTGAGCAGTGTGAGCAGTGTGAGCAGTGTGAGCAGTGTGAGCAATGGTGAGCAGTGTGGGCAGTGTGAGCAGTGTGAGCAGTGTGAGCAGTGTGAGCAGTGTGAGCAATGGTGAGCAGTGTGAGCGGTGTGAGCGGTGTGAGCGGTGTGAGCGGTGTGAGCAGTGTGAGCAATGGTGAGCGGTGTGAGCAGTGTGAGCGGTGTGAGCAGTGTGAACAGTGTGAGCAATGGTGAGCAGTGTGGGCAGTGTGAGCAGTGTGAGCAGTGTGAGCAGTGTGAGCAATGGTGAGCGGTGTGAGCGGTGTGAGCGGTGTGAGCAGTGTGAGCAGTGTGAGCAATGGTGAGCGGTGTGAGCGGTGTGAGCGGTGTGAGCGGTGTGAGCGGTGTGAGCGGTGTGAGCAGTGTGAGCAATGGTGAGCAGTGTGAGCAGTGTGAGCAGTGTGAGCAGTGTGAGCAATGGTGAGCAGTGTGAGCAGTGTGAGCAGTGTGAGCAATGGTGAGCAGTGTGGGCGGTGTGAGCAGTGTGAGCAGTGTGAGCAGTGTGAGCAGTGTGAGCAGTGTGAGCAATGGTGAGCAGTGTGAGCAGTGTGAGCAGTGTGAGCAATGGTGAGCAGTGTGGGCGGTGTGAGCAGTGTGAGCAGTGTGAGCAGTGTGAGCAGTGTGAGCAGTGTGAGCAATGGTGAGCAGTGTGGGCAGTGTGAGCAGTGTGAGCAATGGTGAGCAGTGTGGGCAGTGTGAGCAGTGTGAGCAGTGTGAGCAGTGTGAGCAGTGTGAGCAATGGTGAGCAGTGTGGGCAGTGTGAGCAGTGTGAGCAGTGTGAGCAGTGTGAGCGGTGTGGGCAGTGTGAGCAGTGTGAGCAATGGTGAGCAGTGTGAGCAGTGTGAGCAGTGTGAGCAGTGTGGGCAGTGTGAGCAGTGTGAGCAATGGTGAGCAGTGTGAGCAGTGTGAGCAATGGTGAGCAGTGTGGGCAGTGTGAGCAGTGTGAGCAATGGTGAGCAGTGTGAGCAGTGTGAGCAGTGTGAGCAGTGTGGGCAGTGTGAGCAGTGTGAGCAATGGTGAGCAGTGTGAGCAGTGTGAGCAATGGTGAGCAGTGTGGGCAGTGTGAGCAGTGTGAGCAGTGTGAGCAGTGTGAGCGGTGTGGGCAGTGTGAGCGGTGTGGGCAGTGTGGGCAGTGTGAGCAGTGTGGGCAGTGTGAGCAGTGTGAGCAGTGTGAGCAGTGTGAGCAATGGTGAGCAGTGTGGGCAGTGTGGGCAGTGTGAGCAGTGTGAGCAGTGTGAGCGGTGTGAGCGGTGTGGGCGGTGTGAGCGGTGTGAGCGGTGTGAGCAGTGTGAGCGGTGTGAGCAGTGTGGGCAGTGTGAGCGGTGTGAGCGGTGTGGGCAGTGTGGGCAGTGTGAGCAGTGTGAGCAGTGTGAGCAGTGTGAGCAGTGTGGGCAGTGTGAGCAGTGTGAGCAGTGTGAGCACTGGTGAGCGGTGTGAGCAGTGTGAGCAGTGTGAGCAATGGTGAGCAGTGTGGGCAGTGTGAGCGGTGTGAGCGGTGTGAGCAATGGTGAGCAGTGTGGGCAGTGTGAGCAATGGTGAGCAGTGTGAGCAGTGTGAGCAATGGTGAGCAGTGTGGGCAGTGCGAGCGGTGTGAGCGGTGTGAGCAGTGTGAGCAGTGTGAGCAATGGTGAGCAGTGTGAGCAGTGTGAGCAGTGTGAGCAGTGTGAGCAGTGTGAGCAGTGTGAGCAATGGTGAGCAGTGTGAGCAGTGTGAGCAATGGTGAGCAGTGTGGGCAGTGTGAGCAGTGTGAGCAGTGTGAGCAGTGTGAGCAATGGTGAGCAGTGTGAGCAGTGTGAGCAATGGTGAGCAGTGTGAGCAGTGTGAGCAGTGTGAGCAGTGTGAGCAGTGTGAGCAGTGTGAGCAATGGTGAGCAGTGTGGGCAGTGTGAGCAGTCTGAGCAGTGTGAGCAGTGTGAGCAGTGTGAGCAATGGTGAGCGGTGTGAGCGGTGTGAGCGGTGTGAGCGGTGTGAGCAGTGTGAGCAATGGTGAGCAGTGTGAGCAGTGTGAGCAGTGTGAGCAGTGTGAGCAGTGTGGGCAATGGTGAGCAGTGTGAGCAGTGTGAGCAGTGTGAGCAGTGTGGGCAATGGTGAGCAGTGTGAGCAGTGTGAGCAGTGTGGGCAGTGTGGGCAGTGTGAGCAGTGTGAGCAGTGTGAGCAGTGTGAGCAGTGTGGGCAGTGTGAGCAGTGTGAGCAGTGTGAGCAGTGTGAGCAGTGTGAGCAATGGTGAGCAGTGTGAGCAGTGTGGGCAGTGTGAGCAGTGTGAGCAGTGTGAGCAATGGTGAGCAGTGTGGGCAGTGTGAGCAGTGTGAGCAGTGTGAGCAGTGTGGGCAGTGTGAGCAGTGTGGGCAGTGTGAGCGGTGTGAGCGGTGTGGGCAGTGTGGGCAGTGTGAGCAGTGTGAGCAGTGTGAGCAGTGTGAGCAGTGTGGGCAGTGTGAGCAGTGTGAGCAGTGTGAGCAATGGTGAGCAGTGTGGGCAGTGTGAGCAGTGTGAGCAGTGTGAGCAGTGTGGGCAGTGTGAGCAGTGTGGGCAGTGTGAGCGGTGTGAGCGGTGTGGGCAGTGTGGGCAGTGTGAGCAGTGTGAGCAGTGTGAGCAGTGTGAGCAGTGTGGGCAGTGTGAGCAGTGTGAGCAGTGTGAGCACTGGTGAGCGGTGTGAGCAGTGTGAGCAGTGTGAGCAATGGTGAGCAGTGTGGGCAGTGTGAGCGGTGTGAGCGGTGTGAGCAGTGTGAGCAGTGTGAGCAATGGTGAGCAGTGTGAGCAGTGTGGGCAGTGTGAGCGGTGTGAGCAGTGTGAGCACTGGTGAGCAGTGTGAGCAGTGTGGGCAGTGTGAGCAGTGTGGGCAGTGTGAGCAGTGTGGGCAGTGTGAGCGGTGTGAGCGGTGTGGGCAGTGTGGGCAGTGTGAGCAGTGTGAGCAGTGTGAGCAGTGTGAGCAGTGTGGGCAGTGTGAGCAGTGTGAGCAGTGTGAGCACTGGTGAGCGGTGTGAGCAGTGTGAGCAGTGTGAGCAATGGTGAGCAGTGTGGGCAGTGTGAGCGGTGTGAGCGGTGTGAGCAGTGTGAGCAGTGTGAGCAATGGTGAGCAGTGTGAGCAGTGTGGGCAGTGTGAGCGGTGTGAGCAGTGTGAGCACTGGTGAGCAGTGTGAGCAGTGTGGGCAGTGTGAGCAATGGTGAGCAGTGTGAGCAGTGTGAGCAATGGTGAGCAGTGTGGGCAGTGCGAGCGGTGTGAGCGGTGTGAGCAGTGTGAGCAGTGTGAGCAATGGTGAGCAGTGTGAGCAGTGTGAGCAGTGTGAGCAGTGTGAGCAGTGTGAGCAATGGTGAGCAGTGTGAGCAGTGTGAGCAATGGTGAGCAGTGTGGGCAGTGTGAGCAGTGTGAGCAGTGTGAGCAGTGTGAGCAATGGTGAGCAGTGTGAGCAGTGTGAGCAATGGTGAGCAGTGTGAGCAGTGTGAGCAGTGTGAGCAGTGTGAGCAGTGTGAGCAGTGTGAGCAATGGTGAGCAGTGTGGGCAGTGTGAGCAGTCTGAGCAGTGTGAGCAGTGTGAGCAGTGTGAGCAATGGTGAGCGGTGTGAGCGGTGTGAGCGGTGTGAGCGGTGTGAGCAGTGTGAGCAATGGTGAGCAGTGTGAGCAGTGTGAGCAGTGTGAGCAGTGTGAGCAGTGTGGGCAATGGTGAGCAGTGTGAGCAGTGTGAGCAGTGTGAGCAGTGTGGGCAATGGTGAGCAGTGTGAGCAGTGTGAGCAGTGTGGGCAGTGTGGGCAGTGTGAGCAGTGTGAGCAGTGTGAGCAGTGTGGGCAGTGTGAGCAATGGTGAGCAGTGTGAGCAGTGTGAGCAGTGTGAGCAGTGTGAGCAATGGTGAGCAGTGTGGGCAGTGTGAGCAGTGTGGGCAGTGTGGGCAGTGTGAGCAGTGTGAGCAATGGTGAGCAGTGTGAGCAGTGTGAGCAGTGTGAGCAATGGTGAGCAGTGTGGGCAGTGTGAGCAGTGTGAGCAGTGTGAGCAGTGTGAGCAATGGTGAGCAGTGTGAGCAGTGTGAGCAGTGTGAGCAGTGTGAGCAGTGTGAGCAGTGTGAGCAGTGTGAGCAGTGTGGGCAGTGTGAGCAGTGTGAGCAGTGTGAGCAGTGTGGGCAGTGTGAGCAGTGTGGGCAGTGTGGGCAGTGTGAGCAGTGTGAGCAGTGTGAGCAGTGTGAGCAGTGTGAGCAGTGTGAGCAATGGTGAGCAGTGTGAGCAGTGTGAGCAGTGTGAGCAGTGTGAGCAGTGTGAGCAGTGTGAGCAGTGTGAGCAGTGTGAGCAATGGTGAGCGGTGTGAGCGGTGTGAGCGGTGTGAGCGGTGTGAGCGGTGTGAGCAGTGTGAGCAGTGTGAGCAGTGTGAGCAATGGTGAGCAGTGTGGGCAGTGTGAGCAGTGTGAGCAATGGTGAGCAGTGTGGGCAGTGTGAGCAGTGTGAGCAATGGTGAGCAGTGTGAGCAGTGTGAGCGGTGTGAGCGGTGTGAGCAGTGTGAGCAGTGTGAGCAGTGTGAGCAATGGTGAGCAGTGTGAGCAGTGTGAGCAGTGTGAGCAGTGTGACCAATGGTGAGCAGTGTGAGCAGTGTGAGCAGTGTGAGCGGTGTGAGCAGTGTGAGCAATGGTGAGCAGTGTGAGCAGTGTGGGCAGTGTGAGCAGTGTGAGCAGTGTGAGCAGTGTGAGCAATGGTGAGCAGTGTGGGCAGTGTGAGCAGTGTGAGCAGTGTGAGCAGTGTGAGCAGTGTGAGCAGTGTGAGCAGTGTGAGCAGTGTGAGCAATGGTGAGCAGTGTGGGCAGTGTGAGCAGTGTGAGCAGTGTGAGCAATGGTGAGCAGTGTGGGCAGTGTGGGCAGTGTGAGCAGTGTGAGCAATGGTGAGCAGTGTGGGCAGTGTGAGCAGTGTGAGCAGTGTGAGCAGTGTGAGCAGTGTGAGCAATGGTGAGCAGTGTGAGCAGTGTGGGCAGTGTGAGCAGTGTGAGCAGTGTGAGCAATGGTGAGCAGTGTGGGCAGTGTGAGCAGTGTGAGCAGTGTGAGCAGTGTGGGCAGTGTGAGCAGTGTGGGCAGTGTGAGCGGTGTGAGCGGTGTGGGCAGTGTGGGCAGTGTGAGCAGTGTGAGCAGTGTGAGCAGTGTGAGCAGTGTGGGCAGTGTGAGCAGTGTGAGCAGTGTGAGCACTGGTGAGCGGTGTGAGCAGTGTGAGCAGTGTGAGCAATGGTGAGCAGTGTGGGCAGTGTGAGCGGTGTGAGCGGTGTGAGCAGTGTGAGCAGTGTGAGCAATGGTGAGCAGTGTGAGCAGTGTGGGCAGTGTGAGCGGTGTGAGCAGTGTGAGCACTGGTGAGCAGTGTGAGCAGTGTGGGCAGTGTGAGCAATGGTGAGCAGTGTGAGCAGTGTGAGCAATGGTGAGCAGTGTGGGCAGTGCGAGCGGTGTGAGCGGTGTGAGCAGTGTGAGCAGTGTGAGCAATGGTGAGCAGTGTGAGCAGTGTGAGCAGTGTGAGCAGTGTGAGCAGTGTGAGCAGTGTGAGCAATGGTGAGCAGTGTGAGCAGTGTGAGCAATGGTGAGCAGTGTGGGCAGTGTGAGCAGTGTGAGCAGTGTGAGCAGTGTGAGCAATGGTGAGCAGTGTGAGCAGTGTGAGCAGTGTGAGCAGTGTGAGCAGTGTGAGCAGTGTGAGCAATGGTGAGCAGTGTGGGCAGTGTGAGCAGTCTGAGCAGTGTGAGCAGTGTGAGCAGTGTGAGCAATGGTGAGCGGTGTGAGCGGTGTGAGCGGTGTGAGCGGTGTGAGCAGTGTGAGCAATGGTGAGCAGTGTGAGCAGTGTGAGCAGTGTGAGCAGTGTGAGCAGTGTGGGCAATGGTGAGCAGTGTGAGCAGTGTGGGCAGTGTGAGCAGTGTGAGCAGTGTGAGCAGTGTGAGCAATGGTGAGCAGTGTGGGCAGTGTGAGCAGTGTGAGCAGTGTGAGCAGTGTGAGCAGTGTGAGCAGTGTGAGCAGTGTGAGCAGTGTGAGCAATGGTGAGCAGTGTGGGCAGTGTGAGCAGTGTGAGCAGTGTGAGCAATGGTGAGCAGTGTGGGCAGTGTGGGCAGTGTGAGCAGTGTGAGCAATGGTGAGCAGTGTGGGCAGTGTGAGCAGTGTGAGCAGTGTGAGCAGTGTGAGCAATGGTGAGCAGTGTGAGCGGTGTGAGCAGTGTGGGCAGTGTGAGCAATGGTGAGCAGTGTGAGCAGTGTGAGCGGTGTGAGCAGTGTGAGCAATGGTGAGCAGTGTGAGCAGTGTGAGCAATGGTGAGCAGTGTGGGCAGTGTGGGCAGTGTGAGCAGTGTGAGCAGTGTGAGCAATGGTGAGCAGTGTGAGCAGTGTGAGCAGTGTGAGCAGTGTGGGCAGTGTGAGCAGTGTGAGCAGTGTGAGCGGTGTGAGCAGTGTGAGCAGTGTGAGCAATGGTGAGCAGTGTGGGCAGTGTGGGCAGTGTGAGCAGTGTGAGCAGTGTGAGCAATGGTGAGCAGTGTGAGCAGTGTGGGCAGTGTGAGCAGTGTGAGCAGTGTGAGCAGTGTGAGCAGTGTGGGCAGTGTGAGCAGTGTGAGCAGTGTGAGCAATGGTGAGCAGTGTGGGCAGTGTGAGCAGTGTGAGCAATGGTGAGCAGTGTGGGCAGTGTGGGCAGTGTGAGCAGTGTGAGCAGTGTGAGCAGTGTGAGCAGTGTGAGCAGTGTGAGCAGTGTGGGCAGTGTGAGCAATGGTGAGCAGTGTGGGCGGTGTGAGCAGTGTGAGCAGTGTGAGCAGTGTGAGCAGTGTGAGCAGTGTGAGCAATGGTGAGCAGTGTGGGCAGTGTGAGCAGTGTGAGCAGTGTGAGCAGTGTGAGCAGTGTGAGCAATGGTGAGCAGTGTGAGCGGTGTGAGCGGTGTGAGCGGTGTGAGCGGTGTGAGCAGTGTGAGCAGTGTGAGCAGTGTGAGCAGTGTGAGCAATGGTGAGCAGTGTGGGCAGTGTGAGCAGTGTGAGCAATGGTGAGCAGTGTGGGCAGTGTGAGCAGTGTGAGCAATGGTGAGCAGTGTGAGCAGTGTGAGCAATGGTGAGCAGTGTGGGCAGTGTGAGCAGTGTGAGCAGTGTGAGCAGTGTGAGCAGTGTGAGCAATGGTGAGCAGTGTGGGCAGTGTGAGCAGTGTGAGCAGTGTGAGCAGTGTGAGCGGTGTGGGCAGTGTGAGCAGTGTGAGCAATGGTGAGCAGTGTGAGCAGTGTGAGCAGTGTGAGCAGTGTGGGCAGTGTGAGCAGTGTGAGCAATGGTGAGCAGTGTGAGCAGTGTGAGCAATGGTGAGCAGTGTGGGCAGTGTGAGCAGTGTGAGCAATGGTGAGCAGTGTGAGCAGTGTGAGCAGTGTGAGCAGTGTGGGCAGTGTGAGCAGTGTGAGCAATGGTGAGCAGTGTGAGCAGTGTGAGCAATGGTGAGCAGTGTGGGCAGTGTGAGCAGTGTGAGCAGTGTGAGCACTGGTGAGCGGTGTGAGCAGTGTGAGCAGTGTGAGCAATGGTGAGCAGTGTGGGCAGTGTGAGCGGTGTGAGCGGTGTGAGCAATGGTGAGCAGTGTGGGCAGTGTGAGCAATGGTGAGCAGTGTGAGCAGTGTGAGCAATGGTGAGCAGTGTGGGCAGTGCGAGCGGTGTGAGCGGTGTGAGCAGTGTGAGCAGTGTGAGCAATGGTGAGCAGTGTGAGCAGTGTGAGCAGTGTGAGCAATGGTGAGCAGTGTGGGCGGTGTGAGCAGTGTGAGCAGTGTGAGCAGTGTGAGCAGTGTGAGCAGTGTGAGCAATGGTGAGCAGTGTGGGCAGTGTGAGCAGTGTGAGCAGTGTGAGCAGTGTGAGCAGTGTGAGCAATGGTGAGCAGTGTGAGCGGTGTGAGCGGTGTGAGCGGTGTGAGCGGTGTGAGCAGTGTGAGCAATGGTGAGCGGTGTGAGCAGTGTGAGCGGTGTGAGCAGTGTGAACAGTGTGAGCAATGGTGAGCAGTGTGGGCAGTGTGAGCAGTGTGAGCAGTGTGAGCAGTGTGAGCAATGGTGAGCGGTGTGAGCGGTGTGAGCGGTGTGAGCAGTGTGAGCAGTGTGAGCAATGGTGAGCGGTGTGAGCGGTGTGAGCGGTGTGAGCGGTGTGAGCGGTGTGAGCGGTGTGAGCAGTGTGAGCAATGGTGAGCAGTGTGAGCAGTGTGAGCAGTGTGAGCAGTGTGAGCAATGGTGAGCAGTGTGAGCAGTGTGAGCAGTGTGAGCAATGGTGAGCAGTGTGGGCGGTGTGAGCAGTGTGAGCAGTGTGAGCAGTGTGAGCAGTGTGAGCAGTGTGAGCAATGGTGAGCAGTGTGGGCAGTGTGAGCAGTGTGAGCAGTGTGAGCAGTGTGAGCAGTGTGAGCAATGGTGAGCAGTGTGAGCGGTGTGAGCGGTGTGAGCGGTGTGAGCAGTGTGAGCAGTGTGAGCAGTGTGAGCAGTGTGAGCAGTGTGAGCAATGGTGAGCAGTGTGGGCAGTGTGAGCAGTGTGAGCAATGGTGAGCAGTGTGGGCAGTGTGAGCAGTGTGAGCAATGGTGAGCAGTGTGAGCAATGGTGAGCAGTGTGGGCAGTGTGAGCAGTGTGAGCAGTGTGAGCAGTGTGAGCAGTGTGAGCAATGGTGAGCAGTGTGGGCAGTGTGAGCAGTGTGAGCAGTGTGAGCAGTGTGAGCGGTGTGGGCAGTGTGAGCAGTGTGAGCAATGGTGAGCAGTGTGAGCAGTGTGAGCAGTGTGAGCAGTGTGGGCAGTGTGAGCAGTGTGAGCAATGGTGAGCAGTGTGAGCAGTGTGAGCAATGGTGAGCAGTGTGGGCAGTGTGAGCAGTGTGAGCAATGGTGAGCAGTGTGAGCAGTGTGAGCAGTGTGAGCAGTGTGGGCAGTGTGAGCAGTGTGAGCAATGGTGAGCAGTGTGAGCAGTGTGAGCAATGGTGAGCAGTGTGGGCAGTGTGAGCAGTGTGAGCAGTGTGAGCAGTGTGAGCGGTGTGGGCAGTGTGAGCGGTGTGGGCAGTGTGGGCAGTGTGAGCAGTGTGGGCAGTGTGAGCAGTGTGAGCAGTGTGAGCAGTGTGAGCAATGGTGAGCAGTGTGGGCAGTGTGGGCAGTGTGAGCAGTGTGAGCAGTGTGAGCGGTGTGAGCGGTGTGGGCGGGTGTGAGCGGTGTGAGCGGTGTGAGCAGTGTGAGCGGTGTGAGCAGTGTGGGCAGTGTGAGCGGTGTGAGCGGTGTGGGCAGTGTGGGCAGTGTGAGCAGTGTGAGCAGTGTGAGCAGTGTGAGCAGTGTGGGCAGTGTGAGCAGTGTGAGCAGTGTGAGCACTGGTGAGCGGTGTGAGCAGTGTGAGCAGTGTGAGCAATGGTGAGCAGTGTGGGCAGTGTGAGCGGTGTGAGCGGTGTGAGCAATGGTGAGCAGTGTGGGCAGTGTGAGCAATGGTGAGCAGTGTGAGCAGTGTGAGCAATGGTGAGCAGTGTGGGCAGTGCGAGCGGTGTGAGCGGTGTGAGCAGTGTGAGCAGTGTGAGCAATGGTGAGCAGTGTGAGCAGTGTGAGCAGTGTGAGCAGTGTGAGCAGTGTGAGCAGTGTGAGCAATGGTGAGCAGTGTGAGCAGTGTGAGCAATGGTGAGCAGTGTGGGCAGTGTGAGCAGTGTGAGCAGTGTGAGCAGTGTGAGCAATGGTGAGCAGTGTGAGCAGTGTGAGCAATGGTGAGCAGTGTGAGCAGTGTGAGCAGTGTGAGCAGTGTGAGCAGTGTGAGCAGTGTGAGCAATGGTGAGCAGTGTGGGCAGTGTGAGCAGTCTGAGCAGTGTGAGCAGTGTGAGCAGTGTGAGCAATGGTGAGCGGTGTGAGCGGTGTGAGCGGTGTGAGCGGTGTGAGCAGTGTGAGCAATGGTGAGCAGTGTGAGCAGTGTGAGCAGTGTGAGCAGTGTGAGCAGTGTGGGCAATGGTGAGCAGTGTGAGCAGTGTGAGCAGTGTGAGCAGTGTGGGCAATGGTGAGCAGTGTGAGCAGTGTGAGCAGTGTGGGCAGTGTGGGCAGTGTGAGCAGTGTGAGCAGTGTGAGCAGTGTGAGCAGTGTGGGCAGTGTGAGCAGTGTGAGCAGTGTGAGCAGTGTGAGCAGTGTGAGCAATGGTGAGCAGTGTGAGCAGTGTGGGCAGTGTGAGCAGTGTGAGCAGTGTGAGCAATGGTGAGCAGTGTGGGCAGTGTGAGCAGTGTGAGCAGTGTGAGCAGTGTGGGCAGTGTGAGCAGTGTGGGCAGTGTGAGCGGTGTGAGCGGTGTGGGCAGTGTGGGCAGTGTGAGCAGTGTGAGCAGTGTGAGCAGTGTGAGCAGTGTGGGCAGTGTGAGCAGTGTGAGCAGTGTGAGCAATGGTGAGCAGTGTGGGCAGTGTGAGCAGTGTGAGCAGTGTGAGCAGTGTGGGCAGTGTGAGCAGTGTGGGCAGTGTGAGCGGTGTGTGAGCGGTGTGGGCAGTGTGGGCAGTGTGAGCAGTGTGAGCAGTGTGAGCAGTGTGAGCAGTGTGGGCAGTGTGAGCAGTGTGAGCAGTGTGAGCACTGGTGAGCGGTGTGAGCAGTGTGAGCAGTGTGAGCAATGGTGAGCAGTGTGGGCAGTGTGAGCGGTGTGAGCGGTGTGAGCAGTGTGAGCAGTGTGAGCAATGGTGAGCAGTGTGAGCAGTGTGGGCAGTGTGAGCGGTGTGAGCAGTGTGAGCACTGGTGAGCAGTGTGAGCAGTGTGGGCAGTGTGAGCAGTGTGGGCAGTGTGAGCAGTGTGGGCAGTGTGAGCGGTGTGAGCGGTGTGGGCAGTGTGGGCAGTGTGAGCAGTGTGAGCAGTGTGAGCAGTGTGAGCAGTGTGGGCAGTGTGAGCAGTGGTGAGCAGTGTGAGCACTGGTGAGCGGTGTGAGCAGTGTGAGCAGTGTGAGCAATGGTGAGCAGTGTGGGCAGTGTGAGCGGTGTGAGCGGTGTGAGCAGTGTGAGCAGTGTGAGCAATGGTGAGCAGTGTGAGCAGTGTGGGCAGTGTGAGCGGTGTGAGCAGTGTGAGCACTGGTGAGCAGTGTGAGCAGTGTGGGCAGTGTGAGCAATGGTGAGCAGTGTGAGCAGTGTGAGCAATGGTGAGCAGTGTGGGCAGTGCGAGCGGTGTGAGCGGTGTGAGCAGTGTGAGCAGTGTGAGCAATGGTGAGCAGTGTGAGCAGTGTGAGCAGTGTGAGCAGTGTGAGCAGTGTGAGCAATGGTGAGCAGTGTGAGCAGTGTGAGCAATGGTGAGCAGTGTGGGCAGTGTGAGCAGTGTGAGCAGTGTGAGCAGTGTGAGCAATGGTGAGCAGTGTGAGCAGTGTGAGCAATGGTGAGCAGTGTGAGCAGTGTGAGCAGTGTGAGCAGTGTGAGCAGTGTGAGCAGTGTGAGCAATGGTGAGCAGTGTGGGCAGTGTGAGCAGTCTGAGCAGTGTGAGCAGTGTGAGCAGTGTGAGCAATGGTGAGCGGTGTGAGCGGTGTGAGCGGTGTGAGCGGTGTGAGCAGTGTGAGCAATGGTGAGCAGTGTGAGCAGTGTGAGCAGTGTGAGCAGTGTGAGCAGTGTGGGCAATGGTGAGCAGTGTGAGCAGTGTGAGCAGTGTGAGCAGTGTGGGCAATGGTGAGCAGTGTGAGCAGTGTGAGCAGTGTGGGCAGTGTGGGCAGTGTGAGCAGTGTGAGCAGTGTGAGCAGTGTGGGCAGTGTGAGCAATGGTGAGCAGTGTGAGCAGTGTGAGCAGTGTGAGCAGTGTGAGCAATGGTGAGCAGTGTGGGCAGTGTGAGCAGTGTGGGCAGTGTGGGCAGTGTGAGCAGTGTGAGCAATGGTGAGCAGTGTGAGCAGTGTGAGCAGTGTGAGCAATGGTGAGCAGTGTGGGCAGTGTGAGCAGTGTGAGCAGTGTGAGCAGTGTGAGCAATGGTGAGCAGTGTGAGCAGTGTGAGCAGTGTGAGCAGTGTGAGCAGTGTGAGCAGTGTGAGCAGTGTGAGCAGTGTGGGCAGTGTGAGCAGTGTGAGCAGTGTGAGCAGTGTGGGCAGTGTGAGCAGTGTGGGCAGTGTGGGCAGTGTGAGCAGTGTGAGCAGTGTGAGCAGTGTGAGCAGTGTGAGCAGTGTGAGCAATGGTGAGCAGTGTGAGCAGTGTGAGCAGTGTGAGCAGTGTGAGCAGTGTGAGCAGTGTGAGCAGTGTGAGCAGTGTGAGCAATGGTGAGCGGTGTGAGCGGTGTGAGCGGTGTGAGCGGTGTGAGCGGTGTGAGCAGTGTGAGCAGTGTGAGCAGTGTGAGCAATGGTGAGCAGTGTGGGCAGTGTGAGCAGTGTGAGCAATGGTGAGCAGTGTGGGCAGTGTGAGCAGTGTGAGCAATGGTGAGCAGTGTGAGCAGTGTGAGCGGTGTGAGCGGTGTGAGCAGTGTGAGCAGTGTGAGCAGTGTGAGCAATGGTGAGCAGTGTGAGCAGTGTGAGCAGTGTGAGCAGTGTGACCAATGGTGAGCAGTGTGAGCAGTGTGAGCAGTGTGAGCGGTGTGAGCAGTGTGAGCAATGGTGAGCAGTGTGAGCAGTGTGGGCAGTGTGAGCAGTGTGAGCAGTGTGAGCAGTGTGAGCAATGGTGAGCAGTGTGGGCAGTGTGAGCAGTGTGAGCAGTGTGAGCAGTGTGAGCAGTGTGAGCAGTGTGAGCAGTGTGAGCAGTGTGAGCAATGGTGAGCAGTGTGGGCAGTGTGAGCAGTGTGAGCAGTGTGAGCAATGGTGAGCAGTGTGGGCAGTGTGGGCAGTGTGAGCAGTGTGAGCAATGGTGAGCAGTGTGGGCAGTGTGAGCAGTGTGAGCAGTGTGAGCAGTGTGAGCAGTGTGAGCAATGGTGAGCAGTGTGAGCAGTGTGGGCAGTGTGAGCAGTGTGAGCAGTGTGAGCAATGGTGAGCAGTGTGGGCAGTGTGAGCAGTGTGAGCAGTGTGAGCAGTGTGGGCAGTGTGAGCAGTGTGGGCAGTGTGAGCGGTGTGAGCGGTGTGGGCAGTGTGGGCAGTGTGAGCAGTGTGAGCAGTGTGAGCAGTGTGAGCAGTGTGGGCAGTGTGAGCAGTGTGAGCAGTGTGAGCACTGGTGAGCGGTGTGAGCAGTGTGAGCAGTGTGAGCAATGGTGAGCAGTGTGGGCAGTGTGAGCGGTGTGAGCGGTGTGAGCAGTGTGAGCAGTGTGAGCAATGGTGAGCAGTGTGAGCAGTGTGGGCAGTGTGAGCGGTGTGAGCAGTGTGAGCACTGGTGAGCAGTGTGAGCAGTGTGGGCAGTGTGAGCAATGGTGAGCAGTGTGAGCAGTGTGAGCAATGGTGAGCAGTGTGGGCAGTGCGAGCGGTGTGAGCGGTGTGAGCAGTGTGAGCAGTGTGAGCAATGGTGAGCAGTGTGAGCAGTGTGAGCAGTGTGAGCAGTGTGAGCAGTGTGAGCAGTGTGAGCAATGGTGAGCAGTGTGAGCAGTGTGAGCAATGGTGAGCAGTGTGGGCAGTGTGAGCAGTGTGAGCAGTGTGAGCAGTGTGAGCAATGGTGAGCAGTGTGAGCAGTGTGAGCAGTGTGAGCAGTGTGAGCAGTGTGAGCAGTGTGAGCAATGGTGAGCAGTGTGGGCAGTGTGAGCAGTCTGAGCAGTGTGAGCAGTGTGAGCAGTGTGAGCAATGGTGAGCGGTGTGAGCGGTGTGAGCGGTGTGAGCGGTGTGAGCAGTGTGAGCAATGGTGAGCAGTGTGAGCAGTGTGAGCAGTGTGAGCAGTGTGAGCAGTGTGGGCAATGGTGAGCAGTGTGAGCAGTGTGGGCAGTGTGAGCAGTGTGAGCAGTGTGAGCAGTGTGAGCAATGGTGAGCAGTGTGGGCAGTGTGAGCAGTGTGAGCAGTGTGAGCAGTGTGAGCAGTGTGAGCAGTGTGAGCAGTGTGAGCAGTGTGAGCAATGGTGAGCAGTGTGGGCAGTGTGAGCAGTGTGAGCAGTGTGAGCAATGGTGAGCAGTGTGGGCAGTGTGGGCAGTGTGAGCAGTGTGAGCAATGGTGAGCAGTGTGGGCAGTGTGAGCAGTGTGAGCAGTGTGAGCAGTGTGAGCAATGGTGAGCAGTGTGAGCGGTGTGAGCAGTGTGGGCAGTGTGAGCAATGGTGAGCAGTGTGAGCAGTGTGAGCGGTGTGAGCAGTGTGAGCAATGGTGAGCAGTGTGAGCAGTGTGAGCAATGGTGAGCAGTGTGGGCAGTGTGGGCAGTGTGAGCAGTGTGAGCAGTGTGAGCAATGGTGAGCAGTGTGAGCAGTGTGAGCAGTGTGAGCAGTGTGGGCAGTGTGAGCAGTGTGAGCAGTGTGAGCGGTGTGAGCAGTGTGAGCAGTGTGAGCAATGGTGAGCAGTGTGGGCAGTGTGGGCAGTGTGAGCAGTGTGAGCAGTGTGAGCAATGGTGAGCAGTGTGAGCAGTGTGGGCAGTGTGAGCAGTGTGAGCAGTGTGAGCAGTGTGAGCAGTGTGGGCAGTGTGAGCAGTGTGAGCAGTGTGAGCAATGGTGAGCAGTGTGGGCAGTGTGAGCAGTGTGAGCAATGGTGAGCAGTGTGGGCAGTGTGGGCAGTGTGAGCAGTGTGAGCAGTGTGAGCAGTGTGAGCAGTGTGAGCAGTGTGAGCAGTGTGGGCAGTGTGAGCAGTGTGAGCAGTGTGAGCAGTGTGAGCAGTGTGGGCAGTGTGAGCAGTGTGGGCAGTGTGGGCGGTGTGAGCGGTGTGAGCAATGGTGAGCAGTGTGGGCAGTGTGGGCAGTGTGAGCGGTGTGAGCAGTGTGAGCGGTGTGGGCGGTGTGGGCAGTGTGAGCAGTGTGGGCAGTGTGAGCGGTGTGGGCGGTGTGGGCAGTGTGAGCAGTGTGGGCAGTGTGAGCGGTGTGGGCGGTGTGGGCGGTGTGAGCAGTGTGGGCAGTGTGAGCAGTGTGAGCGGTGTGGGCGGTGCCTGCAACACCTCAGCTCCGTTCTGGACTTTGTTTTCAATTAGTCTGCGGCTGTTGAACATTCAGAAACCTTACATTGATGCCGAATTTCCCCCGGAGCCCCATGCTCAGTATGAAACTTGGTGTGGGTCACTACCCACAGTTTGAGAAGCCATGAGCATCTGCCTGGTGCTAAGGCTTTTGTGGTGCCAGTGAGGTGACTCAGACCTGCTGTGTTAGCATCAGCATCCGAGGCAGAAGGGTCATGAATTAGGGCCACCCTGGGCTACAGAGTAAATCTCCTTCCCTTCCTCTCCCTCTCTCTTTCTCTCTCTCTCTGTCTTTTTTTCTCTCACTCACTCACACTCACACTCACACACACACACACACACAAAGACACAGAGATTATTTTTTCTCTGTGTCTTTTATAGGATTATAAAAGACACTAAGCTCTTTTCGTGCAAGAGAAAATAACCATAGGTTTAGAGTAAAGCAGAGATTATCTTCATGGCCATGAGACAGTAGGCCTTTCTTAAGCAAGATAGTGATCACTTTTTAAAAAGCCATACAAGAAAGCACCAGAAAACTGAGTTTCTTAAAGTCCGGAAGTCAGGGGCTGGAGGACGACTCAGCCGTTAGTAGTGCTCCTTGTTCTTTTTCAGAGGACTTGGCTTTGCTTCCCAGCACGTGCATGGCAGACCACAGCTGCCTTTACCTCGAGTTTCTCCTCCCTCTGGTCTCCGTGGGCGCTGCATGAGAGGCAGCACTCACATACATGCACTCAGAACACATAAATATGTTAAAAGACTTGAGAATGTGGAACTGGGAAGGGGCTCTGCTGGCAAAGTGTTTGTGGCTTCATTCAGATCTCCGCCCCTGTGTGAAGACCAGCAGCGCAGCATGCCCCATGAAGTCCTGAGCTGGGGTAGAAGCAGGTGCTTCTCAGGGCTCGCTGACCAGCCCGCATGGCCACCATGACAAGCTCCAAGTTCAGTGGGAAAGTAAGGTGGAGATCCCACCCTCACACCTGGTGAAGGACCTGTTCCGGATTACAAAGCAGTGGATTGATGCTGGCCGGTCCCTCCTTCCACAGCTCGGCTCGCCAGCCCCATGCTAAGTGGTAGCGCGAGCCATAGCCTTCCCTTCACACGCAGGAGCTTCTCTGTGGGGATGTGGGACGGGCCCTGGGTGAGAAGGACAGCGTCATCTCCACGGCTCTGTGCTAGAGCTCTGGGGGCCAGCTGGCTGGGTGGCAGCTCCCATGGCGCCCACACTTGTGTACTAGAACATTCTGAGTGATGGTGGCCAAGCCCGGTCAATGCTGGCCATAGTGCGGGGGCGCTATCGGCACTGGTACTGGTTCCCAGCCTCCCCAACCCTGAGCTCTGCCTCCGCAGGAAGGAGGACAGCAGGAAACAGGTGTCTCTCCCACACCCCACTTAGCACTTATTTCCCTGGCGGAGGGGAGGGCAACACGTGCAGGCTGGGAGCACCTGCCGACAGCCCAGGTGGAGAACCCCATACCAGTGTCCAAACACCAGAGCAGCCAACAATGCTCAGCACAGGCCCGCTTGGACAGAGCATGCTGTCCACAGAGGCAGACGATCTGAGACAATGTGTCAAACTATCAAACTCGGCTCTTAAACATGCTCAGTTAGGACATGTCAAGCCAAGGAAGCAAGCTGAGGGGTGGTGCTCAACAAGACTGAGTGTCCCCAGCGCTGGAGCTCAGAGCTCTGAGATCTGGCCGAGCAGGGCCTAGCCTTGGAAACACGACACCTCTGCAGGCCACAGATCCAGAAGTTCAGTAAGGGAACCTACTGTTTCAGGGGCTTGGATATGACCTCTCTCTGCCCCATGGCTGGCTACTCATCTAGACTGACAAGGAATGACCCCAGAAAGACAGGCTCAAAATTTAAGACTTAGGGGAAAATGAGCAAGAACATCAGAAAGGACAGAACTCCTGAGGGACAGACGTCACTGAGTCAGTTACGTAACACGAAAACAGACAGGGACACCATGTTCCAGAGGGCTTCTCCGTCACAAGAGTAATTACCTGAAATACCGGCAATTGACAGAGAGTTATAGGACATGGAGACCAGAACACATGCATACTTGTTTCAGTTTCAAGCAAGTATACATGACAACTGTGAGAGCGACCAGATATCGTACTTAGTAAACAAAGTTTCAAAGCTTCAGGACAAACACGCTCAGAGGTCAAAGGCAGTTACACCTAAAGAGTTAAGGGATACTCAATGACAGCAACTCTCCAGAGGCTGAAGATGCAGAAATGAATGGTGGAATGAATGGAATGAATAGTGATCGGAGAGCCTTCCTCACCATGCTGCAGGTGGCTGGAGCCAGCAGATAAGGCTCCAAGGCCACGGTGTGCAGCGTTTTCACCTTCCCCAGCTGCTGCCCGTGATCGCTTCCCAGCAAGGGGACGGGGCCACCCAGCTGAGAAACCCGCTGCCTCATGCGCACTCCTCCAGGTCTGGCGGCCTCTCTCCTGACTCGGTTCTGCCTTTTGCCTCACTTGCGTCCCCTCAGCTGGCCAGAGCCCCTCTGAGCCTGAGCAACCCTGGGCCCAGTCTTCTCCCGGGTGTCCCGCCCTTGGCGATCGGGCTGTGGCCACTTGCCATGCTCACCTTTCAGCTTTCACTCTCAGGAAAACAACATCTTCCCCACTTTATTCATCCTCATCCGCCCACTTCTTTCTTCATGTTGGTGGAGAAGGACCTATCAGAGAGGGAAGAAAAACAGCTCTGTCGACGCCAGACTATAAATGCACACACAGCACTGGAAAGGGTAAATGCACACAGCACTGGAAAGGGTAAATGCACACACACAGCACTGGAAAGGGTAAATGCACACACACAGCACTGGAAAGGGTAAATGCACACACACAGCACTGGAAAGGGTAAATGCACACAGCACTGGAAAGGGTAAATGCACACAGCACTGGAAAGGGTAAATGCACACAGCACTGGAAAGGGTAAATGCACACAGCACTGGAAAGGGTAAATGCACACACACACAGCACTGGAAAGGGTAAATGCACACACACACAGCACTGGAAAGGGTAAATGCACACACAGCACTGGAAAGGGTAAATGCACACAGCACTGGAAAGGGTAAATGCACACACACACAGCACTGGAAAGGGTAAATGCACACACACAGCACTGGAAAGGGTAAATGCACACACACACAGCACTGGAAAGGGTAAATGCGCACACACACACAGCACTGGAAAGGGTAAATGCACACACACACAGCACTGGAAAGGGTAAATGCACACACACACAGCACTGGAAAGGGTAAATGCACACACACACAGCACTGGAAAGGGTAAGTAGCTATTAAAGACTTCAGAGTTACACGCTTCATCGTCATCTTTTCAAGTTACATTTAAGACGATGTAAACATGACCATGTCATAGGTCCTTCACATACATGTATTTGACAGTAGTTAAGAAGGAGTCAGAGGGGAACAGGGCTACACTGCAAGAAGGACACGACACCAAGTTATTACTGAACCCAGGGCAGAAAACGAGAGAACCAGAAGTCATAAACAAGAAGGTCAATGCAATGAATGCTCCAAAAGTACTTCCATCTGTTTCTTTAAAAGATATGAGATTACGTGGGCTATTAATGCAGGAGTATACTGTTGGGCTTACAATAAAGAGGCTCTCTATGGAAAACAATACTGACATGAAGGAAGAGATGGAAGCACAGGTGAGAGAACTCTATCCATGTTATTACAACTAGAGTTGACATATCTGACATAGATTCAGATGAGTTACCACTTATTGAAAGCCCAGGAGCCACCTTTAATAAAACAATTTGTGTAGGTTAAAATGTAGATTAAAAGCCATTAGCAAAATTATAGCAATACACTAGAAAATATATCTGCTTAATGCAAAAGTAGTAAGGAATACTAGGAGAACACAGATATGAACTGTGAGAAGCACAAAGCAAATAGAGGACAGCATTCAAACACAGCAATAAAAAATTAAATGTCAGTGGGGTAAATAGCCTAGTAAAAAGGAAAGACTATTAGGCTTAGTGAAACCACACAACAACAAATCACACAGCAAAAGGAAACAAGTGCTTACAGGGACTCACATTTTAGATTCAAAGGCACAATTACATTAAAAGCAAAAGGCTGGAAATAATGTACCATACAGTCAGGCCAAGTATAATTTAAGACAAAACAAATTAACAGAGGCAGATTGATGTGCACGCGTGTGTGCAAATGTGTGTGTGCGCGGCTGTTGGTGTGGTGTGTGCTTTTGTGGTGTGTGACTACACCAGCAGGACTCCAAATAAGCTAGGCTTCTGTTCAGTAAGCACCAAGGGTCATCTGGCCCCTCTCTCTGCTGTTTTACACGGTGCTGAGATCTGAACACAGGGCCTCACACTCATGAAGCACAGAAGTTACTAACTTTGTCACGTGCGCAGCCCTTTTCAGCTGGAAGACCAAACAACTTTGTATTTAGTGACAGAGCTTTGTAAGACAGGAACAAAAACTGATGAGAGTAATGAGAACAAACAGACAACAGATTGGTCGTCAGAGCTAACTACTCCCTTTCCAAACATGGAGGAGCTTGGGAGGCAACTAAGCGCAAAGGGTCGTTTAGCATGCCTGATGCCCACTATTTGAAAACAGTGATGATGATGACGATGATGATAAATAAATAAATGAATAAACTAATAACGGAAAAAAAAACTAAGCCACAGCTAGCCAAAGGAAAAGACTTCAACAACTATAAATCAGATACTCACTAGATACCTCCCCCATTACCCTGTGCAAATGGAAGGTCCTTCTGAGAAGATATTATGTTGGGAATCAAATAAGACTCAAAAAGAAATGAAATCAGGCCAATAAGTTCTAAATATAATAAGATGGAACTTAAAATTGCTAACATAAGGAAATATTTGGACAAACCCCAATATATGGAAATTAAAGAACATATTTCTGAATAACAAGTGGATCTGATTAGAAATAATAGACAAAAGTAATTTGGGGGCAGTGAAAACTCTGTTTCCAGCATTTAAGAGGCAGACAGGTGAGTCTCGGTGAAGAGAGGACAGTTGTACTGTAGTGAGACCTTGTCTTGAAACCTTTTTGAATTAATGAAAATTAAGCACAATATACTAAAATATTAACTTAAACACAATATACTGAAACCTCTGGGTTTTTGCAAAATGGGGCAAAACATGGTAAGCAACATGAGCATTTTGCCGTGGGCCCCGACACTCTGAAGAAGGCCTCAAGTCAAGAGCCTGATCTTTTATCCCAGGGATAGAAAAAAAAGAAGAAAGTAAACTAAAAACAAGGGAGGGAAGTAACTAAGAGAAGTCAAGAACAGGAATCAAATAAGACAGCAAAACCTTAGAGAAAACAAAAGGAACCATTGAAAAGATCCACAAACTTGAGAAGCTGTTAGCTCAAATGATGAAGAAAAACCTACGCAGATGACGAAGATCGGGCGTAATACTATCAACCATATAGGAGACGTTTGTAAATGAATATAGTGATAAATATATGCTAAAGATGACACAAAGAGATGGAATGTGCAGATTCCTAGAGGCGCAAACTTTAAGACCAACTCTATAACAAACACATCCAAATAAGTTGAGCAAAGTTGTTTTTAAGTAATAATTTGAAAACTTTTTGTCAATAAAAGCCCAGGCTATTTAGGCTTCCCTAAGTATTTAAATAATTATTAACAATCCTTCACAAAAATCTCAAAAAAAAAAAAAAAGTGCAGACTATTCCTTAGCTCAGTCTGTGACATCAGTGTTGCCCTGATTCCACATGATAAATCTACAGACCAGTATTTCTTAGGAATAGAGAGGAAAAAAGTCCTCAACCCGACAATACCATGTGAGCACCAGCAATAAAGAAAATGGATTCAGCACCATGGCCAAGTGGATCTGTCCCACATAAGTAAGGTTGGTTATTTATGTCTAAAAAGCTATAAATAAAATATGTGATTAGAATCCAGCAAACCACGTAATGGCCTTTAACTTTTTATTACATTTACTTGTGTATGTATGTGTAATATATGCCATGGTCATGTGTGGAGGAGGGAGAATGACTCGCTGGACTGGTTTCTCTACTCTCTGTGTGGCTCCAGGGATTGAGCTCAGGCCGTCCAGCTGTGGTAAGCGCCTTCGCCCGGACTCATCCCACCGGCTCCCACAAAGTTGCCTTAACAGATGCAGACGCAGCCCTGGGCAACACTGAACACTCCCTTCCTCTAGTTAAGAAAAAAGGGGGCAGCTATCAAAAACCCACAACTAATGCCTTAGGTAGTAGCGAGAGACTGATGCAGGCACTAGCCAGGCCATTAGATGAGGGAAACAAAAGGATGATGCAAGGAAGAAGCAAAACTCTTCCTATTTTTAGATAGTTCACATCTAGAAATTCCTACAGAAGTTACAAAAATCCCTGTAGAGTTGCTGAACTACTTAGCAAGGATGCTGAGACATAAAATGAGCACATGAGATTTTGTATACATTAGAAGCAATCTAAAACTGAAAACAAAATAATTACATTTACAGTAATATCAAAACTAACGTGACTCTGGTACACTGAAAACTCCAGAGGTAGCAAAAAAAAGAAATTAAGAAAAACCGAAGCAGAGACTTCCCATGCTTTTGGCCTAAATGAGGAAACAATTGCACTGGGAAAAGCTCTCCTCCCACCTAACGGAGGCACACATTCAAGGCCACTGTCAGAATCCCAGGCATTTTTGAAGGAAAAAAATTCAAGTGACTGATAAGCACTATTGTGAAGCCATTTCCTCTAATCTGAGTCCTCCTGGAGGGGGAGGAAGACTTAGAGCAGCCAAGAAAACTTAGAAAGCTGGGGAAGCAAAAATAAAGTTCTGAGATTCACAAGCTGCTCCCCACCAAGGTCATACAGAACTCAAGCGACTGCTGGGGTCACAACTCTGCAACAGACCTGCCTGCAGTGCACAGGGCGTCCTCAGCAGCAGCTTTTATTGGGCCGTTACCCACGCTGGGCTTTCTGGAGATGTAGTTGCCTTTGAGTCATCCATGCTCCTGTGAGCAAACTCTCACCCATTCATCATCCATTCTTCCATCCATCTGTCCTTCTGTCCATCCATCCATCCCTCCTCCATCCCTCCATCCACCCATCTCTCCATCCCTCCATCAGCGTGCATAGCCCTGTAAGTGGGCGCCCATGGAGGGCAGCCAAAGAGTCGGGTCTCTTAGAGCTGGTACTATAGGGCTGTAATGTAGGTGCTGGGATCTGATTAGGTTCTCTGGAAGAGCGGCATGCACTTTAAACCACTGAGCCCATCAGTTGCTATTGTCAGGGACCCCAGTGACCTCACGATGTGCCAAGCCACAGTTAGGTTGAAGAGTTTCTTTGATATGTCACCGATGTCGAGAGCGAACAGACATTTGCTAATGTCTCCTCAAGAAAAGCCACACAGCACAGGAGCCAAAACAATTGAACAGAAAAGTTGAAGACTTGGCATTTCCAGTTTCACAATTTGCTATGAAGTGGGACATCATGGTACTGGAGTGAGGACAGACACACATAAGTGAGAGGCCATTGACAGGCTGCAAAAAAAAAAAAAAAAAAAAAAAAAAAACTTGCATTAACAATAACCCATTTATTTCTTTACATGTATGCCAAGACAGTCTGTTGAAAGAACCCTTCTTTCAAGAAATAGTGCTGGAATAGTAACACACAAGGAATCAACACATGGATAATGGGATTGGACTCTGAGCTTCATTATCTGTGAAAATCAATTCAAAATGAGCAGTCTTGAATGTGTTAATGAAGAGGATGAAATTCCTAGAGGAGAACAGGTTAGTTATTTCCTGGAGTTGTTGGCGGTCTTCATGGTCCCGATGTAAAGTGTTCCCAGTCGGCGCATGTGTTTGAAAACTTGGTCTGCAGCTGATGACACTGTTTGGGATGGCCTTGTGGAGTCCTCCGGAGGTAGAGCCTTGCTGCAGGAAGAGAGTAGGTGGGGCACGCCTTGGGGTGCTCTTGGCAGTCCCACTTCCTTTCATTGTGCAGCTTCCCATCGCAAGGGACTGTGTTTACTTGACCTGAGGGACAAAGTGAGCCCCTTTCCATCATGCTGTCTCTATCAGGCATCTGGCCATGGTGACAAGGAACGTCACTCAGATGCATTGGCACGGGATTTCTTCTTCATGGATGAAAGTATTCTAATACCAAATTGTGCTAGTAATTACACAAACTTGTGAGTTATACTAAAATCACTACTAAAATACTACCAGGGTATTTTCGATGGGCCAGCAGAGTCCCCTGGTGAAGGCACAGCCCGGCTGCAAGGGAGATGCCAGTACCATGAGAAACAGCAGCAGCTCTGGACTAGAGTCAGCCTAGGACACAAGTTGTGTGTGCTGCAGAGGGTGAAGCCAGAGAAGTGAGCCAGGTCCATTGGAGTCCAGAAAACTGATAGCAAATCTTTGAAATCTGGCACTGACCTTTTTAGACCATTTTACTTGGATTTGTTTGTGACTGTGTCTTGATTATTTTCCTCTTGGTGTAAAGAAAGTAACTTAGTTTTGATTTTACAGGAGCTCACAGTTTAAAGATTTTGGAATTTTAGAGACTGGAAAGTTTTGAGACTATGAATATTTCAGATAACTTTGTTTTAAAGAGATTGACCTTTTTTAAAGTGTTTGAATTTGTAAATTCTGTAAGACTCTAAAAGTTGGAATGTTTTATATTTTCATAATAAAATCAACATAATATCTTGGGGATAACAAGAAAAGGAAAGGTTATGGTTTGCTAGGGATGGCTCCTGTGCCAACTTTACAAGCTGTCACGCTGGTCAGTTTTATGTCAACTTGACACATGCTGAAGTCATGTGGGTTGACGGCAGATGTGAGGTAGTCTGGCCCACTGTGGGAGCTAGCACCCCTGGGCCAGGGGCGCTGGGCGCTGAGCCAGCCTCGGGGACAAGAGCCATTAAACCGTGTTCCGGCTTAATGCTTTACGGCTTCTGCTTTTGCTCCTGGTTCCTGCCCTGACATCCCTCACTGAAGGAAAATGAAATAGGACCTTTTCTTCCCAAAGTGCTTTTGGTCACCATGTTTTACCACAGCATTAGAAACCCAAACTAGGACAAGGGACATAGTCACCCTTATCTGGTAGTAGGAGTGGAAACTAGAGACACAGCTGACGATCAAGTCATGGCAAAGTGAGCAACTGTAGCTGTGCAGCTTCCTGAGTTATCAGGGTAGTCAGGGCCTGGCTTCTTGGGAGTCTCATGGTTTCTCAGTTATAGAAGATACACGCTCATTTTTGGGCAGATAGCTCAGACTGTGGGCAGAGTTCTGGGTCTTTTATGGTCTCCCAATGCCTATATTATATCCCGTATTACTATCATGAGATGCTTACATACGCAGTACAGACGCATCTCACAAACATGATGCTATAAGCCAGACAAGGTACGTGCCACACATTCCTCAGAATAAAGCAAAGAGAACTGCCATGTGACGTAATTGTCTGGTGTGGTCACTGGTGTGACTGTCAGGGGTGGCAGCTGTGTGGCTCTGAATATTGGAGCCCAGCACTGTGAGTATGCTTCTGTAGTTCCAGAAGACTTCAACAAAGACAATGGGCAAGCAATCGGTGGCGCCTCAGCATGAAGGCTGCAGGCCTGCAAAAGATGTCTGGGAATGTTCTTCCCAGGCATTTTCTCCAGGATGGCCCAGTATTTCCTAGCACCTGGCCTATGAGAGCTTCCTTCCTTGGGATAAGCACTGAGGCTGATGATCATCAGCATTTCCTAGCACCTGGCCTGTGAGAGCTGCCTTCCTTCGGAGAAGATGATCATCACCATTTGGGTGGCGGGGTGAACAAGGTGGCCGAGTGTGGGGTGGGCGAAGGCTGCCTGGTGTGCAGCATCCTGACAGCTAAACCCAGAGAGAAAGAGGTGGAAGTCCTGCAGGCACCCTATGGTAGGCAGCCTTCGCCCAGAACTCCCCGAGGGAAGAAATGGCTTCCCACCCCCCAGCGGAGCCAGGGTTGAGATTCCGCAGCAAACAGGGTCAGAGCGCATTGCTAAGACACACCAATGTCTCTGCTGCAGCCTGTGCTCTCTGCACGATCTGAGGCTGAACCAGCAGTGTGTCTGAGAGCTGGTCAGGCCTGCCAAGCTCCTGTGTCCATGACGGTCCCAGACTGCTTCGGCTGAGACCCGTGGGAACCTGGGAAGGCTAAGCAGATGTTGCTTCTGCCCTGCTGATGTCAAGGACAATCCAAGAGTGTTGCTCCTCCCACCAGCCTAAAGACAGGGCTTCCCCAGGGCTCAGCCAGCGGCCCCACCCGCAGCTACACTCTTTCCACAGCATCTGAGTTCCTGAGGTCGTGGTGTCCTCCCCTGCCTCCAGGTGAGTCTACTTCCCGTCATCACAGATAGCGATGACAGAGGCAGAGGGAAGAAAGAATTCTGTCCAAGTTGGCTTGGGGCTGCGGCGAGTTTGCTGTGTCCCTCACCTGAGAGCGGGCAATGCGGGCAGCTGCGTTACCTAGAATGCCCACCTCACAGGAGTGGTGACTCAGGAGAGCTGCGCCCCAGAACAACGCACCCGGGACTCTCCTCTCTCAGGATTGTGCACTGCATGTGTAACCTGGGAAGGAACTCCGGAGATCCGTGTGTCAGGATCCTCAGTCTTGGCTCTTTCTGGTGCGTTTCCAGAGCGTTCCTCCCCGCCCTCCACAAGGAGACATTTCAATCTGAAGGAAACATGGAGACAGCCTACCTGGAATGCCCTTTACAACATTCCTCTCTGTTTCTCACAGCAGCTGAGTGCGTCTCCACCCCACACGCTCTGCCTGTAGCAGAGAGGAGTCGCTTCCACACCTGGGCTGGCACCTGAGCACAGCCTCCTAGGGCCCCTGCTGGAATGCAGCCCACCTCTTTCCACTCAGAAATGGCTGGAGTATGGGCTCAGCAGGCCAGAAAGACAGAGACTACAAGAGGGTCGTCATGTCTCCTCCAGGAGAACCCTACCACAATTGATCTGCTCAGTGAGTACTTACACTTACTGCTATCATTTAAATCTTTTAATGTGTTCCAGTGTGTAACAATCTGACAAAATAAGAATGAAAAAGTCATGAAGCATGGCCTTCCCCTTGCTCATTCAACATGTACCTATCTGTCTTCAAAATTCTGCAATTATGCCATGGTTAACTAAGAGCACTGGTGAGATAAAATAAAAAAAACCCGTTTGTCCTGCAGAAGTTAATATGCATAGGTCATGATGGCAAACACCTAAAACAAACTAATGTTTGGGAAAGCACCTGGAAATGTGCTGAAATGCATGCAACTACTTTATTTTAAAATTTCTGCTCATAAAGAGTTGTTTAGAAGATTTTAGCTGACGAAAGGTAAGGAATGAGATGCTGAACTAGAAAGGCCCAGTCTAATGGAGACAGAGGGGCAAGGATCTGCAGGCTCAGGGCCACCTTTGGTGTTCTGTACCTTAATGTCTCCTCCACCTAGAAGACACAGCAGCTGGGTCTGGAATGTGGCCCCACTGAGCTTCTGGAGGCTGAAAAAGCTCAAGTTGTTGAATATTTAATCTAGCTTGACCCTTGAACTTGACCCACTACACAATCTTTTCTCAAGACTTTTTCTGTGTAGCCCCAGCTGTCCTGGAACTCGCTCTGTATACCTGGCTGGCTTCAACTCCAACATCCTCCTGCATCTGCTTCCTGAGTGCTGGGATTAAGGCAATGCGCCACCACTGCCCAGCACCGCCCCAAATTCAAACCAGGAAGTGTGCCACATCCGCCTGCACCTGAATGTTTTTAGACATGCTTCAGTCCTGCCTCCTCCCACCCAGAGATGGAGCAGGGAAGCCCATGCTTTGGTGAGCGTGGGGCCATTCTGTCACTGACCGAGCGCAGGGCCGTCCCCTGTCACTGACGTGTGCCACTGCAGTGACTTCCTGGGCCAGGCTGGGCTTGCGCTCAGTCTTCCCGGGGATCTGACAACCTCTGCCCCATCTCATTCTCGTGCATGTGGAAGCTGCCCACGGGCTCCACGAAGCAGGGGCTTTGCGTGGGCCTATACAAAGCAGGAACTCCAGGAGTCCCCAGAATAATAAGCTTGTATAGGAAAGGTGCATTATTGCACAGGAATGCTCCAGCAAATACCAAGCCAGGTAGGCCTGAACGGGGATGGGGGTGGGGGTGTAGGTGCAGGGAGCCAGGCTGCAGAGCTCTCCTACAGAAGGCTGGGCCAGCAGACATGTCTAAATGAAGCCACACTGGGGCAAGGCGGATGGCGCAAGGCTGCCGCATGCAGCCAAGACCCCACTCAACACACCACCTGTGAGGGCCGGTGCATTTCCTGCACTCGACAGCTAAGTCTTTGAACATCAGGCAACATTGCCTTTATCATATCCCATAAAAATAGCAACTTGCTGCAGCCCTCGTAGCCCAGTGTTGAGGTGGCGGCACCTGATAACGGGAGGGTGACGGATCGGCCGGCCCAGGCTGCGGCGCCACACGGGAAGCGTGATAAATTGTGCAGAGCCAAGCAGAGGACGGGCCGCTGCAGCTCCACCTTCAGTAGCCAAATAACTCAGCCCCGGCTCCGTAATTATGCTGTGTGAAAATATGGGATTAATTAGACGGCACACGCACACACTGCCATGTCATTAAAGGCTGCCCGCGCTCCGAGCTGCTGCCGGCTGCTCCAACGTGAAAAGACAAAGCCTCTTCTTCACACTGAGGCTTATTATCTCACTGAAGGTCACCTGAGCAGCCTTCCATGGGCGGGCCGTGTGCGTGGCCCTTTGTCATATTAATTTTGTTATTTTTACCTGCTCTAACAAAGCTATGCCGAAAGAGGGGGATTTTCAGTAAAACCATCAGTTTGAGGCCTGGAAAGATGGAGGCGGGAGGCAGACCTCTGCCCAGGAGCCTCCGAGTTCAATTAGACTTTACTGTTTAGACTCCCCTGGCACCTGATGGTGCAGGAAGCAGGCACGATGCCATGCTCGCTGCAGGGACCGGAGCGGAGCCTGGAGTGAGGAGAGATGTGGGTGTGTGGGGACAGACGCCCAGGACTGTGGTCACACGGCCGTCAGGAGCCATGGCGGATCCCAGTCACAGGCTTGGGAGCCTGTGTGGGGGAGGGTGCTGGGCACACGGTCCGCCCCTCGGCACCCTCCTGCAGGTGTCCGCTGAAGGTGACAGAGGCACCTCTGCACCGGAGCCAGCCACTGCACATCTCGCCCTTGCAGTAGGGAGCCAAGGCCACCACCGTCAAGGACCTGGCACAGAATCCGGAGAGACCCAGCTGAGGCAGAACTTCCAAAACACTCACACATGACACTCAGATTCTCTGACACACGTACACCCAGCCTCACATACAGGCACACTCAGACACTGTCCCCACACGCACACTCAGGCACTGTCCCCCACACAGGTGTGCTCAGGCACTGTCCCCCACACAGGTGTGCTCAGGCACTGTCCCCCACACAGGTGTGCTCAGGCATTCTCTTACTTACACTTGGACACTTTCACACGAGCAGAGATACTGTCTCAGCCACACAAATACAAATATTCATGTATGTGTAGGTTTATAGGGTCATTCGAAACTAGACACACTAAGCCACATGTGTGCATGGGTTCACATGTGCACATAACTTGTGAGGTCTCACATACTCATATGCACTCACAAGTGTGCAGGTTTATAGGTATGAATTCACATGCTCACCAGAGGATGAGTACACATCGCTTACACTTGTCCACACAATCATATATGTACATCCATATGCTCACGCACACTCTTACATCTATGCACAGCCTAGGGCTTGTTGGCACTCAGGCTGTCTTGGTGAGCTTTCCACCACTTTAGTGAGACTGGGGGAAGCACACATTTCTGGAAAGGAGCTGGAGAGGTTGGAACAGACTGAGCTTGGGAGTGAGGACAGGGGTGCTGCCCTCACACACGAGGGAGATGTGTAATTTTTTAATACTTGCAAAAACATTATTACAAAAGCTGCACATACAAACAAACAAACATCACACTGAAATGAAGCCTACCCTTTTGGAGCTTTCGCAGCTAGAGGGAGGCAGCATCCTTCCCACTGTCAGGCTGGGCGCACACCACTCACTTCTGAAAGCTGGACCAGGGGCTTTGAGCCACTGGGAGCGGCTGTGTTCGTGAAATGGGCTGGGCTGCCTGAGGGCCAGATGAGGAATGACTGAGGGGGCATGAAGAGAAAAGACCTGGCGATTAGAAAATAAAGTGATTTGAGCTGAATTACACCCAGCGTGACCTTTGCAGTAGGTAATGGGCAGGCTGCAGCAGGGGAAGAAGCTGGAATCCAGCACAGTGATGCCCGCCCAGTGGCTTGAAAAATGGGAAATCCAAGAGGGAAAGGGAGTGACAAGAGTCGATGTCAAATGAAAGCGGATGGGGCAGAAGTCATTTCTGGAAGGTTAGAGTCGTTAGCGAAGGCAAAACGATGATAGGAAAGTTCTCAGAATTAAAGAGCTTTTTTTCCAGAAGGAGAAAGGCCGTGTAGAATGGGCCAACAGGAATGACGCCGCTGTGTAAAGTAAAGGTGCGCTGGAGCCGTGCGGGCAGAGCTGCTCCCGGCCTTTCCAGACACAACTGTTTTGAGGTTGAGAATAAAACAGCTGCAGTTTTATTCTCCTGATTCCTTTCTGGTCACTTCTCCTTTCATTAGGACTTGATTTCCTAACTGAGGTCATTAGTAATTTTCCAGAGATTTTAAAAACATATGTGTTTTTACTATATATATATATACATATATATGTTTATGTATGTATGTAAATATATATGAATTTTGAGGGAAAAGGCTAAAAAAATCCATAATTTTGGACACAGGACACAAATATGTGTCCCATTGCCATGGTTCAGGCAAGAGCTATTTGTGAGTGGTCTGAGTGGCAGTCATGGAAGTGTTGGGTAGGGGGAGTGTGGGATTTTGAGCACTGAGCACACAGGAGAAGGAAAGCAGTATCGCCATCAGCGAGATGGAGAAACCCCAAGAGAGCGCGCTTATGTCATGGACCAAAAGCTCTGCTCCAACATTGTGTGGTGCTGATGCTGACCTTGATTAGTACTGATGACACTGCTGAAGGCATCATGATGGCAATGGTGGTAGCGACAGTGATGATGATAAAGGTGGCAATGGTAATGGTCACCATGATGATTACGATGGTGAAGGTGATGGCCATCATGATGATGGTGGGAATGTCGCAAATGAAGGCAATGATGGCGACAGCTGAGATCATGATGACAGCAGGGATAAAGCAGGTGATGATGGCAATGACAATAAAGGTGTTGGTGGTTATGATAATGATAGTGGTGACTGTTATGGCTGTCTCTCTGCTCATGGTAATAAAGGTGATGATGATGGTAGATTTGTGAACACTTATTTTTTGTTGGCACGCTTATAACTGCTTTCCTATGTTAACTCATACTGTTATGAGGGTGAATGCATTCAAAAGATGTTAAGGGACACAATAAATAAAGATACACTGATGCTTTTGAGAAGTTTCCAATGCAAAGGTTATGCAAACAAATGCAATTCAGCCTGCAGAACCATATCTATGAAGCTTCAGATTTCTCTGCTCATGAGATTATTCTTTTCCCTTCCAACCTGCGGTCAGATCCAGGGACCCATATTTTAACAAATATCCCAAGAATGTCTGATACCAATGGCTTAGGGCAGTGATTTCCAGATGCAGGCCGGTGCGTGCGTGTGTTGAAGTAGCTCAGGTGTTGGGATGAAGAGCAGTAGAATATGGACGACCAGCCTTTCGGATCATTATGGATAAGCCCTGCTTTGTGAGCCTTCCTTTCCACTGTGTCTGAAATGTATGGGTCACCAGAAGCTCAGTCAGCTTCAGATTCACCAGCCTAGGGCAGACTCTCTAACAAGGAGGTACAGTTTGGCACACAGGATTGGCCAGCAGTGAGGTGCCGTGGATAATCGGTTCCCCTGGCTTGGTGGTCGATAGAGTCAAAGGAATTTCTGCAGGGGGAAGGGTGCTCCATCTATCCCAGTTTTCAGTCTCAGTGCCGGCCTGGCTCACTTCCTGAGTACCCGTGTTCCCAAGATGCTTCCTTCTTCCTCCCTGATGCTTCTTTCACTTTCTGGTTAGAGCAGAGCCGCAGTCACTGTCTCTCTATGGATACTTCTTTACGTAGACCATGGAGAGTCCGTGTGAAGACCAAGCGGGCCAGACCGTACTGTTGTTGAGAAGCTGACTCAGAGCAGTGGAGAGGAGCAGGGTGGGAGGAGAGGCTGAGCCCAGAGGGCTGGCTTTCACGGCTCGGTTCAGAGATGGTAATGCTTCAGATAGTCTCCTCTCCTCCAAATAGGAGCAGCGGTGGGGCCTTGGCAGGCAGAGCCACAGGGGCTCCTCAAGGGCCAAGTCCAGTCCACTTAGTGGCCATGGTGTTCGCACACTCTCACAGCTCTCCGGAGCAGTGTCTGGATGCCTGGGCTAGAAGTCTAGCAGGCTGGCTTTCAAAGTGCTCCGCTGTGCTGTGCTGGGACAGAAATCATGAGCTCATGCCTACAGCTAACGCCCTAGTTTGGGGAACTAACAGCAAAAGTTGATGCTCTTTTCTATTCCTTCCAAGCTCAGAACCAGTCGAAAAAAGATGTCAAGGATGTGTCAGCATTACTGCTAATGAGCTGATTGAAGTGTCTGCCTTTAAACCCAAAGCTAATGATGCTCTCGGCTCACCCCAGCAGTGTCCCCTTTCCACACATGTAGTGTCAGCTCTGGGAGACACCCAGGGGTACGTCTGACTTAGCCAAGCAGACAGTTCCTTGGGAGAGAGGAGTAAGAAAAGAAAGCAAGCTGACTTCCCTCAGCTGCTACTACATGGATGCCAGCAGCCATCCTTACACATGAATGTCAACTCCAAGAGAAGACGCTCACCTCTGTTGGGCGTTAGCATTTTCCCTCCTAGAAGGAGGACCACATATTTAGCTTTACAGTTGATGGCCGCTGAGAAGGGCTGTGTAAAGACCCCCAGGGACCCGACGAATGGGGTCACATACACCACATGGGAAGCAGAAGGACTTCAAAACAGAATCCTGGCATCAGCAAGTTGGCCAGTAGCTATGGTAGAAAAGTCGGCATTGACTCACCTAAAGTTAATTCATCATGGGCACTGGTAGGCACCTGGGTGGGAAGATCCACAGTTGCCCAAACTAAAACAAAGATGTCAAAGGCATCAGCATTCAGGAAAACTGCCAAGCCCAAGGCCCAGTGCCCTTCTCCTCTAGGAGTGCAGCCACCCCCTCCTGAGGGGGGGCACCCTCCTCCCCACACGGTGCTGTGCTGCTGGAGATAACCTACTCCCTGGCCACGGACAGACACTTTCATTATTCTTTCTATGCCTTCAAAATGAGTCATGGAAGTAGATTCAAGATGGCAGAGTATGTCAGCAAAACCATCTGAGATGCAAAGAGCTGGCAACATCTGAGTGCTCCTGATTATTTAAGTATATATCAGAAAAGTTACTTAATATGCAATGGTATGTAATTTTGCCTCTTGCCCAGATAACTAAACATGGCCAGGATGATTATTATATAGCTAATTGGTAGAAATTACTATCAGTTCATTTGAAGTTACAGACTCAATTACTTCTCAGTAGCAAAAGTGTGTGTGTGTGTTGCATATGAATGCATACACACATTTCCAGCAAGTCATTGCATGGACTGAAACAACCTCTTTGTTTGGACATCTTGCACTGTGGCCAGTGATTTGGCAATTTCCTGCTGCTTTGGGGCTTTGAAGCAAAGGGGAAGAGAAGCATGGCTTGGAGCCAAGCCGTCAGCCAAGCATGGCGAGGCAAAAGGGCATCAACTCAGTTAGAGGAAAGTGTCACTTGTTTTTACAACAGAAGATTATGTGCTTCCTGCTATATTAGTGTATGCATGTTTTTCTAATGCTCAGAAAACCTGCACTAGTCAGACACTAGTGGTGAAGCAGTCCTTAGCAGGGAGGAGCCTTCTGTTCCCTTTTCCAGGGACCTTTCTTTCTGCGCCCGCTCCACCTCCAGGGTCTCCTGGGCCAGTTGGATGGCTGCTTTGTCCCTGCAACCAGCAGCAGCTGCTCCACCTTCTTCCCGTGCTCTCTACCCAGCACCTACCTCCACGCAGCCTTCCACACATTGATGCTGCTTCCTTAGTCCCCCTCTACGGCTAGCCTGGGAAGGGAGTGACCAGACTCTGACATTTCTCTGTCTAGGTGGGAAATGGTGATGGTAGTTTGCTGACACTAAGGTTGGTGTGTTACTCTCAGTGTCTGCTCACTTCTCAAGATGAAGAAATCCATATTCTCAACACCATTCTCCTTCCGACCCTCACTTATCAATTATGGAGTGGCTCATATTAAATTTACGTTCATAGTATGAAGATCATGACTAGGGATGGTGTTCACAGATAAACCAGTCATTATATGGCACTAATATCTGACTTTTCATATGCTCAGTTTTTTTCTGACATTACTACCTTACCATCCTTATCAGCCATAACCCATTGTCTATACGTCAATATTATATCAAGTTATTTCTTTAAAAAATTATGTGTATGGGTGTTTTGCCTACATGCATGTATGTATGTATGTATATATACCATGTGCATACCTGGTTGCCACAGAGGCCAAATGAAAGTGTCAGGTCCCCTGGAGCTGGAGTTCCAGGTGGTTGTGAGCTGCCATGTGATGTCAGCATTGAAGGCAGGTCCACTGGAGAGAAGCCAGTGCTCCTAGCTATGGGCAGCCTCTTCAGCCCATCATTCATCAGCTCTCTTTTGTGTGCTCTGATAATCATCACCTTGTGCCCTTCCCTTAGTTCCCTTATGTCTGTCTTTTGTTCCTGAAGTCTGGGACCAATCAGGCTTTTTCCAGAATATATTTTTCAGTATCTTCATGGAACAAGAGGTAGATCTTCAGAGAGATTGCATACCTGATAGTCTTTATTCTACCATTGGACTTAGTTGATAGTTTAGCTGGAAATAGGATTCATTGTGGCAACAAGAGGTCACAGTCACACCCACCCTCAACCATCTTCTTTGGCCTTAGGCAGTTACCCTAAGAAAAGGGGTCTTAGCTGAGGTCACTGTGAGGAGCAGACGCATACCCTGCTTGAGGCTACCAGGGCTCACTACCTGTAGCTCCGCCTTCATACACACAGCTAGGAGCTTGAACTGAGAGCATGCATTTCTTTAGATAGCCTGCACCGTCCTAGTCTACTACAGAAGCGCCCCCCCCCAAAAAAAAAAGAGCCCAGAAATGTGATAGAAACCAGAAAGGAAAGAGTAGTGAAGAGGCTCTGGAACTCACAGGAAGCAGAGCAGACTCTGAGACAGTAGGAGCACAGGCAGGCCTGAGGGCTGGCCTCTACATGCAGCAGAACCTCCAAGTCTAGGCTTGTACCTGCAGCCAGAGCCTGGTCCCTTTATAGGCCATGGGCAGACATCTGCCACCACGGACGGGACCTGCGGTGGTCTAGGTGGCTTGGAAAACACAGGTAAGCTTCAGACTGATCTGACATAGTGAACAGCTTTGCTGGGTCCTTGCAGCACTGAGCAGCCCCTTACCACCTTTCCTCAGAGAGGCCGCGCCAAGTCCTCTGACTTTAATTCCCATTTCTCTGGGAACAGTGATGCTGGAGTCATGCAGACTGCATTGTTTCTGGTGTTCTCTTTGGACAATGAATGAACAACTGCCTAGTCTCAGGGCATAATGACAGAACCTCTCTATTCATAAATTCTATTCTCAAAATACTGACAGAATGTGGGGACACATTATGGGCTTTGGGGACCCCACTCACAGCCTTATCTGAAGTAATCTTAGTTCTATCAACTCCAAGGCCCAGCTTGAGTGTTGGTCCTCAGCTGAGGGTCGCACCAGCACATTTGCCATCTAGGTCTGCAGAAGTCTTCTGGAATAGTCCCAGACTCACGGCCAGCAGGTACATCCTGGGGCCACTGGAACGCCTTCCAACTAGAAGGCTTTACCTGTGTGTATGCAACAGTGGGGCTATGAGCACCTCAAGTCTCCTTGCACATAAGCAGCGCCGGAGACTCTGCTGGCTACACAGCCTTCTTATCTTCTAAGAGAGGATGACAGTTGGTGGCGGACTTATTTTAGGGCACCCCTGCTCTTCCTCCCAAGAATTGTTCTGAAAAGATGGATGGGTCCAGATTTCAAGTATACTGGGAAGTGGAAGGCGTGCATTTCAGGGTTGACAGACAGCGTGCTCCTCCCTCCCCATGGAGCCCTTCCCTAGTCCAGGTTTCTCCTGGGACAGTACTGAGAGGTCGCTCTGGAAAGAGCAAGGCTTGTGGTCCAGGGCCACCTGCATATCCTTGTTTGCTTGGCTTTGTCTCTTGACTTCTTGCCCAGTGTCAAGAATCTTTATCCAGAAAAGAAAATGTCACAATCATTCAGGATGACCTCAAACAGTAAGTTTTCTTTTCATAACATGTCAAGAATGAATAGTGAATGGAATAAATAGCGCTGCTCTAATACCTTAGGGTAGAGAGAAATCAGCACATACCAAAATAGTTTTAGCAAGAACAGATTTAGCCATGGGAATAAACTTTGATGCTTTCCTGATGATGATGATGAAGGCTATACCTTTAAAAACCAGAAAAGACCCCTCACCGTGTCTAACAAGTCTGTGAACTGATGTGAGGTTTCCTCCCAAGGGCCCTCCCTCTAGTGTTGTGGCACGAGAATGTGGTTGAACCGGTTTGACCAAGAGACTATAGGTCCAGGATGCTTTTAATTCACTTCCTTCCGAAGAGTTGTGTTGTAGAAATGGAGACTTCAGAAAAGTCAGGAAGGTGACTAAGAAAGTCCATCTGGAGGGAAAATGCAGAGCCCGTGTCCTAACTCCCCAATCCTTGATGGTTCTCTGAGAATATCCAGTGTGTCACCCTGCTGAGGAGCCAAGGACAGCAGCACGAGGGCAGAGGCTCTGGACTTGTTTCCATACTTGGAAACAGTTCAGCAAGGGGCCCGGGCTCTGTAAAGTATAGGGATGGAGGGGACACAGTCCAGTAGAACCTTGAGCTTGAGATAGGAATGCCAGTCCCTGCAAGAGCAACCCCAGGGAGGCTACTGCTTGGTAACTGTGCTATCGCCATGCCCTGGATGCTTTCATAGCTGAGAAATGGTAGCCTGTCCAAGCAATGGGAATCTTCCAGTCACCAAAAAGACTCTGCTTCTTAGCTGTGTTAGGAAAATGATGTCTTCCTGTGGGTCACGTTACAACTGATGTCAAAACATCTGCCAGAACATCACCAGAAGCTGCGCGGGCAGAGCTGAGTCAGGACCAAGGCAGGAGCTCCATCTTCGCCTGGACCGTGAGCACTGCTGAGGCTGCAGAGAACAAGGTGACCAGGCACCGATACGTCGCTGCTCTGCAGGAGCAAGGCCAATGGCGGGATGTGTGCCATCTAGAGAAACCTCCACTAACCTGGTATCCGGTTTGGAACTGAAAAGCACCTACTTTACTTTCTGTTGATTTTTAAACCACCCCTACAGGTTATCTGGAGTAATGTGAGAAGAAGAAAACTGAGAATATGGTTCTGACCAAGGAGGAAGCCCAAATGCCCACGTTTATCCTGCTTGTAAATCATCTATTAATGACGGTGAAAGTCATGGTGAAATTAGGTCATTTTTGGGCTGGAGAGATGGCTCAGAGGTTAAGAGCACTGGCTGCTCTCCCAGAGGACCCAGGTTCCTTCCCAGCACTCACATGAAGCGCATACCTGTCTGTAACTCCAGTTCCAGAGGATCCACAACCTTACACAGATATACACGCAGGGGGAAAGTAACCATAAAAAAAAAAAAAAAAAGCTAAAAAGGAAATGAGGTCATTTAAAAAGCACTAATTGAAAGGTATTGCACACACAGGCTACAGAACACGCACACGGTTCTTGCTGGAGATACGGGGGTGGGGGGTGGGGAGGGCTGGTTTACTGAACTCTGGGAACGGTCTTTGTGACCACAAGCTAGTGCTTCAGTCTCTGACCCTGCACAGTTCTGGTCATTTCTCAGCTTCGGTCCCAACTGTGGGAAGAGAAACCAGTAACCTGGCCTGGGCAACTCGGCTTCGGACAGAAGCGGGTCATGGCCTCAAGCTTCCTTCTTAGTGAGATCTCTGGGACCTCCCACTTCATGGGCTGTATAAACAAGATTTTCACGGTATCTCCCCGAGGATTACAGCAGCACCCTGTATTTTGTAATCGGTGAACGGTAACAGGCCCTGGCCCTGGCCCCTGAGTTCCCCATGCCAATCTTCCGGCCAGTACTCCCTCCTGGGAAAGCCTGGGAGCCAAGCTGAGGAAAAGCTTATCATACCCATTTCTTCAGTTCCCACCTTAAAGGCATGAAGACAAAGCTTCCTCCTTCTCGCTGGGCTGAAGTGGCCTTTAGGGCAGGACAGAGCTGAAGGTCAGTGCCTCATGTATTCTGGAGCTGTCCTTTGGAACCCCTTCTGGAGTTTCCAATGTCAGTACGGGCTTGGCCTCCCCACCAGAAGCAAGGCCAAGGGCAAGGCAGTGCAGCCTCAGCCCAAGCCCCAGGCAGGGACACACACTCCTGTCTAGACTGGCGGGCCTTCCCAGGCAGCTCCTCTGCCCTTTATCTCCAGTTACAAAAGCAGCGCCAGGTTTTCTCGTCAGCCGCAGCCATGTCTCCAAATGGCTTTTCAGTGTCAGGCCCATCAGGAAATTAACTCATCAAGCAGTGACAGCTGCTAATTTTTCCCCTTCCATGTCAGATGGATCGCCTGCTGAAGCTAATCATGAATCACCCATCCCTGATTAGAAGGTGCTTCCGACGCGTCTAGCTGCCACCCCAGCTAACTTTTCCTCCATGTAAAATGATATCACCCTGGAGGAGCAGAAAGGAACTATATTCTCCAACATGACGGCTCGGGAGCAGAAAGGAACTGTATTCTCCAACATGACGGCTCGGGAGCATCCTCTTCACTTACCTTGTGCCTTCTTACACTATGGGCTAATGTTACAGTGAGAGGAGAGGCACTGCTCCCTGCTCTGCTACGTCAATGACCTTTCCTGCTCCTTAGCTCTCTTCCTAGGGCCAACTCCAGGTTAAGGTCTTAGGTCCCTCAGTCTCTGCTTAGGCCATAGTATTATGATTGTTTTTTTTTCCTCCAAGAGGTAAGTGTGATGAAGCTGAGAGGTGAAGGTGCTGTGTAGTGGGATGTAGGCTCAGGCTCCTCACAGAGAAGTGCTGGCTGGGACTTCTGGGCCTTTGGTCGTCGTGGCTGTAGTCCAAGTGGAGACGGTGCTACCGTAGACCAAGCTTCGCCCTCCATCGTCTAACACTTGTCCTTTTACCTTCTGTCTGACGCTTCTAGTCTTTTGATGGCCTCCTTTAAAAAAAAAAATCCCCCTTTACCAAGAAGATTGCTAACTGGTCAGGATCCCACTAGGGGATCTGGTGGGGCCAGACATCTTGCTGGGTCTTCATCCTCCACCCACCTCAAGCGGCAATGTCGTCTTGTCAGCACAGCCCGAGTCCCCCAATGTCAGACTGCTCGTGTTAGAAATTTTTCATCCTCGTGCCCATCCCAGCTCTCTCTGAGCTTCAGAACTAAGCTCAACTAGATCCTGAGCTCTCTTCTTGCCTAGAAGTATCTTGGATCATCCGTGACTGCTATCTGGCTCTGGTTTCCATACAATTTCAGCGGGTAAGTGCAGGATTCCCAAAGCCACATGGATCTGGTCTTTGTACACATACTTCACAGGGAACCATGAATGCCTCATTCTCTGCATCAGGCCGTTTGGTTTACTTTGTGGCAAGGATGTTTAGCAGTGACTACTGCAGCAACTTTCAGGGAGGGCTGTGGCCTCTCACAAGGACCATGTGAGTCAAGTCACAGCACCACACTAAGATGACCTTGTATGAGAGGAAGTTCTGTCTAGAAATGGTCATCTTACTCTGCGACCCCCAGCCCACCATCATCAAGCCCTGCTCAACTCTGAGCATGGAAGTTGAAATCTAAAGCACATATATATGGTTAACCCCCCCCCCCCCACACACACACAAACATACTGACTTGGAAACCAGTCTTTCCTGTATGCTGTTATCCTTAGGGCTGGGTCATTCAATTGGCTGTAACTTAGTAGAAACATGGTCTTCTGGGGTCACAATCTCTATATAAAACTGTCACTGGCTGGGCTTACACTCCTTTAAAATTGTCACATTTCCTCGCAAAAACCTTAAGGAAAGCTTGGGCTCACCGAGTTGTCTTTATAGACAATCCATGCAGCAATGAATGTCCTCTGCTCATAAACCCTGTCACGCCTCATTATTCTGAGGCACACATTTGTGTATGTGTGTCTTAAACTTCCTTACATTCCAATAGTTGTGTAATGAGAGAGAAAAGAGAAGTAGCATTAGCCTAGCTCCATAGGTAATTACAGGATACAGTAGCTTGGAGAAGCCTTGGCAATCTTTCTGAGTCTATGAACACCTTCTGTACTTTTTTTTTTTTTTATGCAAAGACCTGCTCTTTTCATCGCGCATACAATGTGATTGCTGGTTTGACACTGCAGGCTACACTGGTTTTATGAAGGATTAAATGCCACCTGAGACATATTTATCCTAAATAAATCACACACGGTAAACTACAGCATGTCAGTGTCAATGCCCTGGACTGCAGCGGAAAGGTTAGCCATACAGGGCTCTGCAAAGGCAGGAATTAGCATTGAGCCTCAGGACCGCAGGGCTGCCCGCCAATGGGAGAGGTGATCAAGAAGAAATATCTCCACAGAAAAACACCCCACCCCCATTTTTAACATGTATGAGGAGCCTGGAGAGGGCCATCACTTTGTAAAGGTCACCTCTATCCTGATAACAAACGGAGTTGATCCTGTCACTGTTTGGCAAAGACACTGTTTAGGAGGAGCTGAGTAGCCCTGCCACTTTTAGGAAGCAGGAGTCACACTGAGCTAATTATGAGTCAGTGTCAAAGCTCAAGTTTTACCTTTTCTTATATTTTACTTGGAGGCTAGCTGGATGGAGGGAGCTGGCTCTGGAATGGACACAGCTCAAGGCAAAGAAACCAGGATGCGAGAGGCCAGTCCCTCATGGTGCTCCCTCTTATCAGCTCAGGACGGGATTTTAAATGGCACTTGTCCTGACAGAGATGGCTTCGAGTCCTGAACCCTGACAGACTGTGCCCTGCATCATTTGCCATACTCTCATGCAATGGCATTGGGCTCCAGGAGCTGTCTGTTGTATATGAAGGTGGAAAAGTAGAGAGGGGGCCTTCCTTGGCAGGCTGGCCAGTGTGGCCCTTGCCGGCGAGGCCTTGGCTGGCTGACCACTCAGAGTACATCATCACCCTGAGATTAACGCTATAATTTTATTTCAAAGAAAACAACAAGAACAATTTTGCCTTTGAGGAATTGAGTTATTTTACAATTTTGAAAGAGAGAGAGAGAGAGAGTGAGAGCAATGGAATCAAGAAAGGTCTCCAGAACATAAGCCTGCACCAGGCCCTTGCAGGATCCACCATGGAGCAGGCAGTGCTGGAGAGGCAGGACAAGGAGCAGGCTTCCATGGGAATGGTCCATGTCCGCCTGCCCATACTCTGAAAGTCACAAATCCTGCAGAAAATGGTACTGATACAAACAAATATTTGTTACAAAAAGCAATAAATGATGCTTTCCAGATGGACATTTCATGGACACACATTATGGTATGAAATGAATTCAGGGTGAGAATCAATCGTCTGAACTAAGGTAGACTTCAACTGAACTAAAAATATCAAAACTTTTCTCAAACCACAGATGAAAGATTTCTCTTGTGCAGAATGGCCATGGCAAAGGAACCACCTAAAATATTTGCAGAGAAAATTTATACGTAAAATGAATTAACAGGCTTCCTTTGGTCTGGGAACACCATTATATTAAATTTAAAATAACAATAAAAACAATGTGTTCATTGCTTCAAGATGTAATCTTTGTAGCTCCAATTTTTAATCGAATGTAGGAGGAGATGACAGCGCTGCATGAGCAGCAGCAGGTGCAGAGGTCTGAGGCTAGAGGAGCTTCCTATTTCCCAGTGGGGACACCATCTTTGATGAGTCAACAGGAAACTTGTCTGGGAGAAAAACCAGGGAAAACTGCTTCTCACCACAGTGGTGCTAGAGAGGCAAGGCCACGCAGCGGGCCCGGGGACCAGCTCTATGGCACATGTTTATCCTGTCCAACCACTCTTCTTAGGTCGCTGGGCAACCTACGTGTGGGCTTGGCTCCTGCCCCCCTTCTGGTTCCTTCCAGCAGCCGATGTCAGCCCTGAAGGGCCTGTTCAGCACAGCTCTGACGTAAATGTGGCAAGCACAGCTCAGTGGCCTCTGAGCTGACCCAAGTGGACCCTGCACACTGCCCGGTGCCCAGCATGGAGGCCCGCCTCATGCTTCCTGGCGCTCACCGTTTTCTCTTTGGCCCTGGATCACTGTGGCTGCTGGGGAGCCATCCTGGGTATAGATGAGCATGCTCGTTAGCTGCTCTGTGCCACTGGTGCCCACAGCCTCGGCGCCCAGGGCAGCCCCGGCCTGCAGGATCTCTGGAGAGCTCGCTGCCTCTATCACGGTGTGGGAGTAAACCCCTGTGTCCTCCTGTCCACCTGGAGGCAGCTCTGTGACAATGTAGTGAGTGGCACCCTCCGGGAAGCTGCTGTTGGATTCACCCACCATGGCCTGGACCAACTCCTCTGTTACAATGATCTGTGAGATCTCCCCTTCTGACTCGACCAGGTCCATGTGCTCAGCAGGCACCCTCAGGCCATGAGTCTCAGCCTCCTGCATGATGAACTGGGAGCCTTCTCCCGCCACCATGTGGACAGCGCCCTCCTCATTCACAATGACCTGGGTAACACCGTCCTTCATCAGCTGGCTGGCTGCGGCCGTGTCACAGACAGCAAACTGGAGCACTCCCTGCACCATCTTCTTGAAGGCCACCTGGGCTCGCTCCTGAGACGTGATGATGGCTGAAGGACGGACGACGTGGGTCAGGACTTCCATGGCCGCCCTGCTTTCCTGAGCGTCTTGGGGAAACTGTGACTCGGTGGCCTCTGTCCTGGCATGGACTCGGGCTGCTTCCTGGCTGGGCAGCTGGATCAGCACATCCTTGTGGCCGGGCCTGCCCTTCTCCTCGTGCGCCGCTCTGCTCTCCACCTCTCCCAGCTCAGTGACAGCACACAGCAGTGCGTCTAAGGCTGAGGGGTTGTCAGACGGAGGGCCTCCAGCCTCAGACAGGCTCAAGATCTCCTGCTTGGTAACCTGCTGCAGCACAGTGCCACCTGGACTCAGGGCCTCGTCCACACTGGGACTGTCCACGGAGCCCCCCACAACAACTACCTGGGTGGCTCCGTCTGCCAGCTGCTCAGGGAGGATGGGCCCAGGCACCACACTGCCCACATGTGGGCCATTCTGACTTGTGGCAATGACCTGGCCGTGCTCTGTGATGTGGACCACTCTGGCCACTTGGCCAGCCATCGCCAGGGTCTGCAGCGTGGCTGCAGCTGTCTCTTCCACGGAGGCATCCAGGGCAAACTCCCCATCATAGCCCTGGATGATGATGACCTCCTGCACCTGCTCAGGGGCTGGCGCCGGCCGTGGGCTGCTCCTCAGCGACTTCTCCTTGACAGGCGAGTCCTCGGCCAGGGTGGCTGCGGTGAATGGGCTGTCTGTCTCCACAAAGGTGGCTCCTTGTCCTTTCAGGCGGCACTCGTAGGACTTGGACACGATGCCTGTGGGAGACAGGGAGCAGTTAGAATATGGGCAGGGAACTTCAGAATTCACATCAGGCAGCTCTGCAGCCTCAGCAAGGCCAGTGTGGGCCTTCGTGCAGAGGCCGAGGAGTGTCTGGAGGGATTACTAAACCAGGCCAGCTGACGGGGGAGACCGGTGTTACTGCAGGAGCCCAGTCCACAGGCAGGAGGCCTGGGCAGCATACAGAGGAGCTGGGGAGCTGAGCACGCATAAGCTCACTGCTCTGCTTCCCTGATAGTGGCTGCAATGTGAGGAGCTGCTCGCCGCTCCTCCCGCCTGTCCCCGCCGGTCCTCCAGGATGGATTGTGTCTCCTGTATGGTGCTTCTCGCCAGGCGCTCTGCCCCAGCACTGAGAAGCTGCTGCACTTGGCTTCTCTCCCTCCAATAGCAAGGACAGTCAGAAGAGGCAGGCAGGAGGCAGCAGTGGGATCTTTTAACAGAAGAAAAACCTTTCCTGATGCCCAAATATCAACTACAGTATGTTTGTTTAATCAGTAAAGACGATTTTACATGTGAAATTAAAAGATGTCACCAATAAATGCAGGTGTAAGCGTTCACAGCAACAAATATTTACTGAGCCAAGGTGAGAGGCAGCCCAGTGCGGCTGGAAGCAGGTTTCTCAGAGCAGGCCTACGGGGCAGGTACTGGGGCCAGGGGCCAGCTGTTCCACCTGCTCAGCTCTGGTGCCCAGCATGGAAAAGGAGGCACAGCACGGCAGTATTCCGACACCCCATAGTGGCTCAGACGCTCCTAAGGACATGCTCAGGGGCACTTACAGGAGTTGCACCTGCGGGTGACAAGACGTTATGGAGGGAGCTGGGCCCTACAGGACAGGGAGATGCCAGAGGTAAGGCAGAGAGCTGATGAGCGCTGCAGAGCAGAGGCTCCTGGCAGGCCCATGCACCCCATGCTACGCCAGCTGCTGAGTGCTTTTAAACGGCAAACAGAGACTGTGTGTGTTCCCACACCAACCTCACATTCCTTTTAGTGACAACACTATGGTCTTCAGAAAGCAGCAAGACCGTGGGGTGTGGTCAGTGCTGAGAAGGGAGAGATGCTTGAGCTGCTCTGTGGGAGCAGGATTTAAACAGTTTCTTGATTACTGTCACCACCTCTGTTCACATCTGTGTTCAGCACTCCCTGTGTCAGCAGCACTTGCATTACTGACACAACTCTCAGGACACTCTCACTGACCTGTTCAATGCTTTCTTTTTTTTTTTAAACAATCTGCTTTACCAACGAGGGTGGGTGTGACAGGATCAGGAGTGAAGCTCACTATTTCCTGCTGGCATCCCTTAGAGGCAGCATCTTGATGGTGCACCCCAAGAAAGCTTCTCTTTCCAGAGTCCTGAGTTCAGGGCGCAGACAGGACCTTTGGGTAGGGATGGCATCTTGTATGGATGGCAGAAGTGGCTGGTCCTGTCTGCCACCAGGTGGACATGCCCCGGATGACTGCCAGACCCCAGGACGGTGGTAATGGACCTCCAAAACTTCACTAGCTGCTAAGTGTTATTGAAAGTTTGGGGCTACAGCAGTCGGACCAACTCCACTCCCAGAAGCTCCTTGCACGAGCTCATCTGGTAACCATGGGATGCTCTGACAGGAAGATGCCGCTCACACTGGTGCAGCAGGGGATACTGAGATGGTACTGGTATCTTAAGGTCAGCTAACTTCCCCACAGGGCTCTTGAAGTCTATGCGTCTGGCCTGAAGAGCCAAGAGCGCTGTACTTGCTTTCTCTCAGTCACTCCCACAGCGAGAATGGCACACATGTGAGGACCACTAGGTCGCGCTGCTAAGAGATGGCAGGAGGATTAGGAGTGTTCTGAAGGGCTGTGCTTGTGGTTGTCAGTTCCTTTTGCCTCACCCAACCTCCTTCCTACCTACAGCAACAGCCGAGACCTGCATTTTGCTCTGTGGACATAGGGTCTGGACGATAAAGTGAGAGCAGCAAAGGCCTAAAAGACACAGGTCGGCCAGGTCTGTGTGGCTGCTCTCACACGGCCAGGTCTGTGTGGCTGAGCCTATCCTCACGCTGCCATTTGAACTTCCACCTCAATAATCTTCTCTGACAGGTCAGCCTGAGGCAGTCTCTGAAGAGACCCAGCCCTGAGGAACACCACACACTTGACCACACCTGTGTGTGAGTTGGGTCGGCCTGGCTCCAGATTTGTCGACTGCCATCCCCCAGGTCCTTCAGCCCCATCACCTAGGTCTGCCAGGTTCTTTCTCAGCATGCAGGCAGTTTCATAACCAGCTCTCACTTTTCTGCCTAGGAGGCAGGATTTTGCCTGCCTTCCTTAATTCTGATTTTGGTTTGTTTCTGTTCATCCTAATTTCAAGGTCACAGACTGTATAATTCAGAGGATGTTGCATTCAATTTACCCTGCCCCCCAATGATTACAAAAGAAAGGAATACTGCCATGACATTAGCAATCAGGAGAAACCACCAAAGTTGGGGAAGAGAAACATCTTGTTCTTAGGCAGGAAAGACCCCTTGCTTGGGCACCAGCCACCCCAGTCCTCACTGGGAGACTGAAGGAAAAACACCTTGGGCGCAGAACAATCCTTTGATACCCTTGAAGCACTGGTAACTGTGAGTTCTGAACTACTTGCTCAGTTCATTTGAATCCCCAGAAATGGGTTCAGCTACTTCCAGACTGCTACAGGAGAGCGTGTGGGTAAATACTGCTGTCAGCTGGTTCTGTGATGAAGCTTAATGCCACCAACACCTTAACCTCCGGCAGCTCGGCCCCAGCTAGTCCATCATAGTTCATAAATGTGAGTGCAGGTCCGTCTTTTGATTCAGCAATTTAATAACTCCGAGTGCTGTCAGTACTGCTTTGAAAAATAGCACCTATAAAATGTAACAGCCTCAATCAGATTGAAAAAGATTCACCCATTGAAGATTCTTCCATTTCAACCATAATGAATTAATGTGGAGCGATGCAGAAGTTCAAGTGTCATTTAAACGAATGTGAATCTCTGCTGTAACTTTAGATTCTAGCATGTACTAGGCACATAAGCTCTTTCTAGTGGATAAGGACTGTGGCATTCAACAGTGCAAATGGCCGCATGGGGTGGCCTCTGTGGACAAGGCACTGCTCAGGCTTTACCCCGACGGCCTAGTTATCGCTGTGGGGCCAGCAAGCACGCAGATCTTTCACAGCCTGTGGATGACTGGCTAGCATTTCTGCTGTACTTATTTTTAAAAGACACTGTTGGATTTCAGGGCAATGTGAGGAGCAAACTGGCTAAACTTAGCCCTTGGACCTGTTTCCAATAGGACAACCCAGTCATGTGTAGAAGTTGGGAATGGAGTTAAAAGGCAGCCATGTTCGTGGTCATAAAAACCTCTTTATTGCTTATTTGCTCCCATGCGTAGAGATACTGCTCGCGTCTAAACGTGCGAAAGTCACCAACTTCCAACTCAGAAATACGGGTGGGCTTTTCTTTTTGCTTAGGGTCTGTTTTCAAGGATGTGATTTTGGGTTAATCCTTATTTTACGAGAACACAGCAACCATGCCGCTGTGCCCTCTGGGAGAGAAGGGCTCCAGAGCTGGAAACAATGGCACTCCGGGAGATGGCAAGGTGTGAAGGCTGGCACAGCACAGCCACGATAGGGCCTGCCCCTCTGTCAGGGCAGCTGCGGAGCTGGCTGTGCACCTGACTCCTTCCTTTGTGTGTGAGCTGCTCTACGCTCACTGTCATCATTCCCCCACAGAATAAATACCTTATGCTTTTGTTAAGCTTACATTTAATTAAAATGTACAGAATTTGTGCAGTAAACTCAAATGAAACAAATAAAACAAGGCCCCCTCTCTTGAAGGCATACGTTGTGAATGAAAAATGTCATTACAGACTAAAAAATTTTGCAGTAAACAGGGCCTACAGAGAGAAGTTTCCCCTGTAATGACATCCATAAAATACACAAATGGCACTTTTAGTACCATCCTGAATATGGCATTTTCTGTGCTCTACACACAATCTAAATGGTTTGATCATAGAGCATAATACTCCATTGGGTTTATAGAACAATCAATGTTCCATAAAATGATGTATTTATCCAATAGTAGGCTCAGCAGTTACTGGTCTATGACATTGTGGGACACAGGCGTGGGCCCCTCTCAGCGCACACGCTGGCTGTAAAACTTATCTACCACCACGTCAACAACTTCATCTCATCTGTGGCAAGTAATTTGTGGAAGCCTCAGCTTGGCTTAAAAAAACCTTGTAATAAAAATTCATAGAATTTTCAGGAGAATGAAGGCTGATGACAATAGAAAGGTCACATTGTGTCTGCACTAAAGGGGTCAAAGGTTGTTGGTGGTTCTAAAACTGAAAGTAGATTTCATGCATCGTGTAGCAGATAAAGATGGCATTAAAAAGACGTGTCGTGGGGCGAGATGCTGAAGGCCTGCGAGAGCGGTGGTGTTAATATCCTATGTAAGCGCTCTGCAGCTATGAGCCAGCATGATTTCACACTTGGAGCCTCTCCTCAACAGTCCTAAGTGTTTCTTTCTATGGTGCTGGGGTGCACTGCAGATTCTGTGGTTTAGCGTCTGTGTTTTGGTTAAGCCATTAAAACCAGAAGGGTTTTTTTTTCACTGTCATAATTAAAGCACCCTGAATATGAAGTGATCCAAAAAAACAATACTTTCCATATAAAAATTTGGGGCACACATGACATTGTGATTCTTAAGCCATGTATAATTTTTCCTGACTTCCATTTTAAGATGTAATTTAAAAAAGAATGTTAAAAAATCATACTTAATGTCTATTAAAATGAAACAATATTAACAGATTATGCTAATAAATTAGAGCCATATTTTAATGTCACAAAAGCTTATAAGTTTCTCAAGTGAAAGCAGGAAAAATGACAAATTAAAATTCAGTGAAATATAACCTTTTAGAAGTTTAAAGCAGGGAATACATTATTCTCACAATAGCAGTCAGCAATAGTTTAGCCAGTCAAATCCATGTCGATAATTGCTCTGTAATTTATTCATCTTAAAGGCAGCAACAATCCCTGGCAGGGTGCAGGGTGCCCGCCACCAACCTGGCCTACAGAGTGAGCGCTTTCAGGCACCCTGGTCCAGTCTGCATGGGGCAGAGCCTGTGTCTGCACAGCTTCTCACACGCGTGTGTGCAGGGACACCCTCAAACTTGTCAGAAAACCCTGGCCAGGGCTGGGGGCTTGTATGGAATAATAGTGACAGTAGAGGTGGGAGAAACCTCTTGGCCTTGGGTACTTGGGTAAGTAAGGCCAAGGCCTAACTCTTCTTCGAGAACATAGGTTGGTCAGTATCTCACGCCCATTACCTCAAGAGTTAGCAAAATACATTCTGGCCAGTGTTGTTAAATTTCACACAGAAAGAGAAACAGGCAGGATATCCGAGACACAAAATGAAGACTTATTTTAGCCTTTTACATATTTGTTAAACCTGAGCATCACAACAGAGAGGATAGAGGGCACAGGCGTGGTTATTCTGAAGCTCCGGGGAGCCACAGTGCCGTGGCTCTGCTCACTCAGCATGGGTTAAATGCAGCAGAGCCATGACCACATCCTCCTTATACCTGACACAAGCACATACAGGCACAGTCTGAATAACAACAGTGAAGTCATCACTATGGCCTAGCAGGATGAAGGGCTCTGCTTCCCAAGATACAGAAGTTACTACCCTGTAAGAAAGTAGCTGAAGCCAGGCCCCCGAGAAGCTCCTCAGGCACAAGCTCATGTATGAGCCGCACAGAGGCCCACGTTGAGTTTTAGCACACACTGTGCTAGGACCAGGCCTGAGAGTGCTGCGCGCTGTAACTCTTCTTAGGTACCATCAGCGCTATGCTTTGTGCTGGCAAGGCAGAGACGAGTACGGAAGCCCTCTGAAAATAATTCTAAGGTTTCCAGAAAAAACAAAGAATAAATTTTTATCTCAGGTTGGAGATATATACTTGTTCAGGCTCCTAACTTTACCAAGAATAGTCTCTGTGGGCCCAGGTGTTTCCATGGGCACTGAAGAGTGACAAAGAATAAAAGACAATATTTTACCTTTAAGGAAACTCCGTATTATACCAGACCCTTAGGTATATATTATCATTTTCATGCATGAGGCTCTGGCAGTAATGGGAGCTGGGCACACAAATCTCACTCAGTGAGGTGAGAATGTGGCCTTTAAGGTTATCTTGCCAGGCTTTGGGGTGAGGGGAGGGAGTGGTTAACTGTTTCTCTGCTGAGCAGACTCTATGAGCTGTGTCAATAGATCATGAAATGCCAACTATATACTTTGGAAATTTCACTCATGTGACAGAAATAGTACCATCAAGTTTCACCCAGTGATGAAATGGCACTTTAAAGTTAGACTGTAAAGTGCTCTGATCTTGTCATTTACTCATGAAGAGCTCTTCTTAAAAACAGCCAGGTGATTTACCAGCACCACGCTCAAATGTCTCAAGTCCATTCGAACAAACCAAGGGAGAGGTAGTGGAGAAGCCCATGCTTGTTCCTGTTCAGGGGGCCTCTCACACTCCAGATCTGGTTTGGGTGCACGGGGCTAGAAGTCTGGTCTGTGTGGGTTCCCATCTCCTTCCTGTGCAGCCCCCCCGGGGGCAGGCACTGCTGGGGACTAAGGTGGGCCTCTCCTGTACTGCTCCACTGGGCCAGCATTCTTGCCAGGAGCTGCGGACAGGAGATGGCGCTTTCCTTCCTTTCCTCAAGGGAAGCCAGAGGCCTGAAAAGGAGCCACGGAATGTCAGGCCCACAGTGGGGGCGCCCTTCTGAAGACCTGCGGGCTCTTCCATGTGGACAGCAGGCACCAGCTCTCGGTGAGCCTACCCGGGTTTGACTTCCCGTAACTAGTACAGGCTTTATTTTCTGCTTTATGAAATCAGGAAATTAAGAAGCCCAACGACCTTTTCCGAAATGTCCTCTGACAGCTTATAAATGCTTGGTACAGATAACACAACGTTGGGAGACAAGGTCTATTTTTCAAAAGTTGTACGCATTACACATACCTTAAAATTATGTAAATACAAAGCCTAGCCAGTGTTGCTGGAGGGCACGCCTCTCACAGGCTGCCTTCAGGGGGCCAACAAAGCAGATTCAGCCGTCTCCCCTTTGTTTCCTGGCCAGCCCTAGGAGAAGATCATGTTCACTTTCCTAGTCCCTATCTTCTCCACATTATAGTCCCGTGCTATCTTTCCTGAGGAAATGGGAGGAAACAGACATTTGTCTTCATTGCAGACACTTTTGTACGAAGGTAAGAAGCAAACCGCTTCCCGACATCAGCACAGAGGCACCATTAAAATCAAATTTACAGTAAACAGAACCTACAGCTGGGGCAAAACACTAACTGTTAGTATTTTAATTATCTGCAAAGCTCTCGGAGGTCGAACATCTGCTCCTAGCCAAATGACAGCAGCTGCTGTGTACACTGAAGACGGCACGGCCTTCTTCCCTACATCTTAAAGCGAGTCATATGGTCCTGGCACATGGCTGCTTTTTCTCTTGATCTGGGTGACTCAAGTGTCTCCTGGGGGACAGCCCTGCGAAGTGTGATCTCACCACAAGGAAGCCATCCCACACCATCAATAATCCCTGGTGCTGTGACGTGAACACGCCAGAGGCAGTGTCAGGCTCCGCCTGGCCAAGATGGTTGGGAACGGAAGAGGCTGGGCACCGGGCTGCAGAAGCCCCTTCCATGGGCTGGGCACCATGGGAAGAAGCTGGTGCTGGAGGGATGCAATGGGCAGAGGGCATCAGTCTCCTCTGGCATCCATCCAGGTGGCTGAAGGCTGCTCAATGCTATGGTTTAAGTCAAGTCAGGTGAGGCCCATGCTATTCCTTTGGCCTCCTGCCTACACTGTTATGGGTAGGGCCAGGTCTGGCAGATACTGCCATGGTCAACATGGAAAATGTAATGTTTCCTTTCCAACCAGTGGATGTTAAAAATCTTTCTTTTTAAACCTTCTATAATGGCAAATCAATCAGAATCACACCTGACTTCTCAACAGAGACTATGAAAGCCAGAAGGGCCTGGACAGATATCACGCAGACCCTAAGAGAACACATATGTCAGCCCAGGCTACTATACCGAACAAAACTCTCAGTCATCATAGATGGAGAAAACAAGATATTCAACGACAAAAACAAATTTAAACAATACTGACCCTCAAATCCAGCATTATAGAAGATATTAGAAGGAAAAATACGACTCAAGAAAACTAACTACTTTTAGGAAAACACAGGAAATAAGTAACCTCACTACAGCAAAACTAAAAGTAGCCAAGCATACAAACACAGTACCACAACCAACATCAAAATCAAAGGATCTAACAGCCACTGGTCATTAATCTCTCTCAACATCAATGGACTCAACCCTCCAATAAAAAGACACAGACTAACAGAATAGGATGTGTAAACAAGACCCAACAATCTGCAAGCAGGAGTAGCCATTATAACATCTAAAAAAAAAAAAAAGACTTTCAACCAAAATTAATCAAAAGAGATGGGGAAGGACACTTCATACTCATCAAAGGAAAATTCCACCAAAAAGATATGATAATCCTGAACATCTATGCCCCAAATACAAGGGCACCCACATTTGTAAAAGAAACATTAATAAAACTTAAACCACACATAGATCCTCACACATTAATAGAGGGAGACTTCAACACCCCACTCTCAACAAGGGACAGATCAACAAACCAGAAATTAAACAAACAAACAAAAACCCCAATGACTCTAACAGGTCCTGAATCAAATGGACCTAAAATCTACAGAACCTTTCACCCAAACACAAAAGAATTCACCTTCTTCTCAGCACTCATGGAACCTTCTCTAAAATAGACCATATAGTTGGTCACAAAGCAAGCCTCAACAGATACAAGAAGATTGAAGTAATCCCTTGTATCCTATCTGACCACCATGGACTAAAGCTTCTTTCCTATCTAAAAAAACAAAACAAAAATAACAAAACAAAAACCAATAAATTAAAAAAAATCGTAAAATATCTGTGCCCTGGGCCCTAAAGAATAATATACACATGGGGTAATAAAACTTGAAGTTGATTTAAAAATTCAAGCAAAAGACAAACCATGAAGCTTGAACTGTGAAATGAGGAGCAAATTAAGAACTAACTTACAGCTGCATGGCCAAGTGCTGCCCTCCATGGCAGAGGCTTGCAGACAAGCACTGAACGGGAGTCCTCCTTCACACACCTGGCATGGCTCTGGAAAGGCAGACTCAGGGGGAAGCCTCAGGAAATACAATACAAACCCCACGTGAACAGTGACTCACTTGACGCATGTGTGCGTGTCTGAGATTCTCTAGGATGCTGGCCACATGCCTGCATGCAAGAGGTGATAGTTTTGTGCTTCTTTGTTTTGGCAGCTATGTATGCCACACTGGAGCTCTCAGCAAGTTTCCAAGTATGTACACATTTAAAATAGAGTAAAACATAAAAATGGAGTGAGTGTGGGTCATGGGGCTTGAGCTACAAAGAGGGCCACTCCACTCCACTGTTCTGTGTAAGGACTATTATTAACTTCATGAAGGTGTTCAAAACCTTTGCTAAACACCTACAAGGACAGGCAGCCAGTGTGCTCCCCAGCATCAGTATTCCAAAGACGCAAAGACGATGAGGGTAAACATACAACCCCAAACACCCAACCCCTATGGTTTCATTCCATGAAGACACAGAGGCTGCTGCTCTCTAGAGTGTAAACGTTCATATGCAGGCTAGTCCTCCGGGTGCCATCAGAGAAGTCTGCAGTGCAGGTGCGCAGTCAAGGATGCAGCAGCACAAACATCCAGCCAGGAGTCTGGATTTTACTGGGCTCCTCTCACTCTCCAGAAATCTTGTACACACCCATCCCATCAAATGTGCAAGTGTGTAAGTGGCCAGATGATGCATGGGCATCAGCAGGAAGAGACCTTCTGTGTCCCAAAGAGCTGCTCTGAGCAGGCTGCAGGTGAGGGGGTAAGCCCTGACAGGGCTTCAGGCACACGTGCAGACTCTATCCTACCTGCCCATGTTTGGAAAGAGCGGGGTGGGGTGGGGGGCAGAGAGCTGAAGTGGCCTCAAAACTTCTGTGGCTCAGTGGCATCAGTGCCTGCTTCCTACCACCCCACCACGTAGACTGATCCATCTCCATCTAACTAACTGATAGAGAACAAACCACACCACTGCCCGTTCTGAACTCTTACAGGGAGCGAGGGGAGAAAAAGGAGCACACTGGGAAAGGCGAGTGAGTGTGCGCAGTGAGACCAGTGGCAAGGTGACATCGAAAACTTCCTAGTCAGACAGGGAAGAACACAGCTGGCGCGTGCAGGGAGCCACACCCTTATCATCTCCATGGAACATTATAGTTGAGTCATTCTCTTGAACAAAGCCAGGCAACCTACTGTTCATCGGAAAATACAGGCTCCCTTCGCTCTGCGTTTATCCAGCTACAGCCCAGAGTGTATTCAAGAGTCACCCTCTCAGGACAGCCTCAGGGAACAGTGGCTGTCACTGAGTCACCTCTAACCCGGGCACCGCAGTAGGTGCCTCCTAACTTGAAAGTCAGCAAACCCTCAGACAGTACATAGCACCTGACAGTTTTCGGAGCTCTAAGCCTTGGGCCTCAACAAAGAAAATGGGGACAAGAGTATCAATGGTCTTAAAGAATAAATGAGGGAATCCAGGTATGACATTCAACACTGCTTGACGTGTGGACAGAGCTCAGTCAGCATTAGGCTTTGTCAGTACGTTGTAGGGTAGTGGAGCACAAGGATATGCTTGTAGCATCGGGCTTTGTCAGTGTGTTGTAGGGTAGTGGAGCACAAGGATATGCTTGTAGCATCGGGCTTTGTCAGTACGTTGTAGGGTAGTGGAGCACAAGGATATGCTTGTAGCATCGGGCTTTGTCAGTGTGTTGTAGGGTAGTGGAGCACAAGGATATGCTTGTAGCTTGAAATCAGTGCATAATGCAAGCGATGTTGGTGGGTACGGAGCAAACTGACATGAGTAATATCTGAAGCATGTCACACACATGTGAAACATAAAGTCCTACAATCAATGGTTTTTAAAAACTGCTCAAAGTGGAAGTGGGAAAGGGATTTCAAAGTCTTAGCTGCCAGGGGGGGTCACTACAGTGGCTTCATGGATGGGGCGGCTGAGGTTCAGGAGGGAAGAGCATGGGCGCACTGTATTATACACTGGGTCCTGAGATGCACACTTGCAGAGGCACTGTTGTCAGGGAAGAGAGCAGGAGACAACTAGCTGAAGACTTTAAAATGCTTGATGTCTTACGTACGCTGGTACGTGAAGATTAGAGCAGACTAGAGCAGAGGCACACTACATGGCCCTCGAGGGCAAATGTGAGAGCTGAGGGAAGCCAAAGGGAAACGAACCTTGAACCAGAAAGTAAAGCATCACGCTTGGCACCTGTATTACAAAAGACTGGACAGCCACTGTGGGGATACTACAGAGAGCCCTCTGGCAGGGGTACTCGTGCCCTGTTCACACAGCAGGGAGCTGGGGTGCTGTGAGTGTACCCAAGCCCAACAGACAGGCATTCTGAGGCCTAACACTTCTGAGGATGGGCTCTAACTGATCAGGAGGCTGGGCAGCTTCAGTCAAGGAAGTCACCTGAGCTCCAAGCACAGGTGTGTAAGTCAGTGTTAGCCCTGGACATCACCACCTAACTTGGTAGATGATGCTCAGCCCCCTTAAAAGCAAAGCAAATGTGAACCCTGTGCAGACACAAGATATCTTCAGGAAATGTCCAGGCTCCTGGTATGGAACACATTTTCAGCACTCTGCTCCAGGTGCAATTATATAATACAGCAGCTGACAGTGAGATTCCAGTGAACAAAATCCAACGAAAAACCCCAGCCAGCCCTAGTAGGAGTTGTTTAGATTGGTGAAGTGGAATTGAGAGAAGCATTGGCTCTGGCTCCCAGCAGGAATCGACCAATGACGTTGCTTTCCTGGAAAGAAATGGGTGTCTCTGGCCCAGGCCTGGCAGCCAGAGAGCTGTTTCTTAGTACTCTGGCTCAATGGTGCTGCTGCCTACTCAGACTTTTCTTTCTCTCTTTCTCACAGAGGATTTGTCTAGGGAGTTGATGGGCCCCTCTGACTTGCAGTCCCCTTACATCTTCCTTCATAGTCATTGCCTCTTGGAGGACTTTGGTGGTTCATGTGGCACTGAATGGCTTATGGTGAGAAGGGGGAAAGCACATGAAGGAGAGTCTACCCAGTGCCTGAGAAAAGTTCCCAATGGATAGGAATGCAGCTTTAGTGCTACAGTCCAGGCTTCTGAGAGACTTAATGCCTAGAAAGGCAGAGGAGGTGGATGGCATGCCAAGTGGCACAGCTGCATGAGAAACGTTCACAGACCAAAGGCCTGGATGTTGCAGGTGGAGGTAAAGCGAAGCAGCCACACGGCCCACATGGAGCCCCAGCAGAGTAGGCAGACTCCTGGTTTCTGCACAGGTGCTGAGGCCCTTGGGAGGCAGATACAGTGATAAAGCAGGCATGCAATTCAAGGTCAATGCCATGTGTGGCAAAACAAGTGGTTTTGAACTGTGGGAATGAGAATGTCCAGACAGCACTTTTGAGCAATGAGCTCTTAGGACCCTTGGACCCCCACAGCATTTATAGAGGATTTATAGTCAAATCTCAGTGACTGACTGACACCAGAGTCACTTCCTAAGGGTCCAAGGGTGATGTCCACCCGGATAGGTGGAGTAGGAGCTTTGTTCATAGAGAAGCCATAAAGCCACCAGCTCAGGGTGCTGATCAGACAACAGTGCTGTGACTTGGGACCAGCACATCATTGGGCTTAGAGGATGTAGGTAGTAGCCCCACCCACATGTCCATTTAATGCACCAGAAAGCAGACTACTGTTTGAGAAGGACTGCCCTTCCTAGTGTGAGGGCTGTGATCACTCCTGGCTCTTCAGAGCAAATTCCATGGTTCCATGAGCCTGGAATGATTCATGGATGTGAAGAATGTTTCCGGCCCATCACAAAGGTACAAGGACAGTGTCTGGTAGGTTTCCTTGGACACTATAGACAGCATGTGCTATGTCTCAGAATATTGGGTAACTATCAGCTTAAAGCAGAGCCTAGAGTATAAAAGGGCTTTGAAGCCGACCTGGGCAGTGCGGGGATGAGGAACCCTGCCCCTTGGCCTCCTATCTATCCTGGGGGGTGAAGGATGGACTCTCGGCAAATGCCAGTGAAGTTCTTCCTGGATTCTGAAGCCAGACCGTGGCACCTGCAGCAAACACTTCTACCAGTGACAGACCTGCCCCCCGTGATGGGGCAGCCGTGGCTACAGTGCATCACTTCTCTGTGACTTGCGCTCTTATCAAGTTGCTGTACATCTCCAGCTGTCTGCTCCGAGTGCACTCTACTGGGATCACCAATTATAAATTAGGAAGGCCTTGGAATAGGCCATCACCAGACAGAAACAGCACCTCTGGGATCAGGCTGAAGCCTGTGTAAGTTGCTTGAGCTGTATGTGGCCATACTGTACCCATTAGCAGACATACAAAGTCAAGGATTTAAAAATGAATCCAAGCAAAGATTTCTTTAAATGGCCAAGCACGCCCTCTCTTTGAACAAAACCAGTCCAGAATTCCTTCCTGAGCTATGAGGAGAGAATGTCTCCAAACAGGAGAGTTGGATACAAAAGAAAGATCAGAGTCATGAAGAGTGACAATGGAAGATTCCTTTTCATCTAGATTTCACCAAGACAGGAAAGAACACTACACAATGTCAGACCTTCAGCTGAGTTCAAAGAGGTTTACTGAATTTACTGAAACAAAGAGGTTTTCAGTAAATTCCAAGTTACCCAGTAACACTGTTCTTCAACTCTACATACGCTCTGGTTTTAGCCTCATTTATGTCACTAATTTACATTTCCTAGGATTGTTTATTATCTTAACTATTCAACAAACATCAATATTGACAGTCTACTATGCCAACACGTCAAAATATGAACTATAAAAGCCTCGGTGCGTAAGGAAAGAATAACTCACACCAGGAAAGAACCACGGAAACCCTTCAGCTTGAAGGATGAATAAGAATTTTCTAGGCAGTAATAAATAGTGGAGAAAACCTGTATTATTCTACGTAGTCTGGCTTGGCTGCAAGGTTGTAGCCTAGGGGAAGGAAGGCAGGGACAGAGTGAAGAGGCGGGAGTTGTTTGGTTATGCAGTCCGGAGGGAGGAGCTTGAACTTCGGAACGTGATGATCAGAGGAAGCACTGAGGAGATGTAAGCAAGGACGCACTCCGAATCTAGAAGGAACTAGAAGGAAACCAGTGGGACTGTGCAGGCTCCCATCAGTGGTGCACAGAGGCTGGGCTTGAACCTGGTAGCCACGGTAGCCGCAGAGTTGCAGAGGATGAGATTGCAGACACTTTAGTTCACCAGCTCCTGGAGTCCTGCAGGAACTTCACCTCCCTCCCATAAGCCCTCAGCTGCTCATCACAGACTCCACAGTGCTCACTCATCCCTTCTCAGGGGTTCTGCATGTTGCCCTTGTAGGGAACCTGGGAAGTTGGCTTGGACATCCCAAGACTAAGTTCTCAGCACAAAGATTTATTTGTCCCAGAGGGACAGAGGGCAGGGACAAGGGACAAGGGCAAGAGACAGAGGAAGAAGAAAGGGACAAGAGCGAAGTAAGGGGCATTTGTCCCTGAGGGGGATGAAGGACTGCCTCTGAATAGAGAGGAGACAGACTTGGCCCACAGGCAAATAGCAGTTTATAAAGGTAAAAGGAAAACCCAGAGTTAGGATGAGTTGTTTAATTTTAATTGGGCATGTTCATTTGGTGAACCAAAGGGAGCTTTGATTGTTGGGCAATGGATAGTCAGCCTCAGGAGGAGGAAGTGTTCAAATAAAGAAATGGACCTTGGGGGCTAGCTTTAGGAATATAATCTAATGGATTATTTAGCAAGGGAGAGGGAACGAGGGAGAAAGGCAAGGCCTGCCAGAGAGACGTTGCCCGTGCTCCCACGGGCTAGAGTCCCTTCACGGGCCACCCCTCCCCACATAAGCTCCTCTAGGGAAGGAACCTGGAGTGCTGTGCATTTTCATAATTATGGGTAGACCAAAGGATACAGTGGGAATGCTATGACCCTAGACAGGAAAGGGAGAAGGAAGGTGGGCTTCTGTGTAGTGGAGGGCAGGACACAGGAAGGGGTGGGCCGTCTGCAACACACAGCTTACAAGGATGGGTAAGCTCTGGCCACCTGTGTCGGGTAAAGACGAATACAGTGGGAGGCGGAGGCTGAGGATACTGGGAAAGAAGAGAAAGGACAACATGCTAATATGCCAAAGAGCTGGTGCCCAAGGGAAGAAGAAGCTAATGGTTCTCATGACAGGAATAGTCCTAGGCCTCCCTATCCTCACTTCAGTCCCCTTATATACCCATTCTCACAGCCACCTTCTTGGGATTCCTCCTTCCGGCTCTTCACACTATCTGATTGATGTGGGGTTAAAGGTCATCCTGCACTATACTAACAAAGGCCAGGTTATGCTGTATGAGACCCTGGAACACGGGGGGCTTAAAGTTCTTGGCTCTTCTCTGAAGGCTGGACCAGTGCCTGCTCAGGACAGGCTTACCCACACGGGCAGCACCACACAATCACGCCTGCGTGACTAGGTACTACAGAACATCAATGTTTCCTTTTGTAGTCGCACACCCACGGCAGCCTTGCGTTTATGTCCAAACGTAAAGAGACATTCAATGTAACACTTACATTTTCATAAGCAGTGATTACACAAACATGCTACTTTCTAAGTAGGTGCATACAGACAGTACACTCTTGTGGCTTGCACTTTCAAACAAAATAGGTATTTCCCACACTATAAACATTTACGAAAGCAATCTAGGTGGGGTTCTAAAAGAACATGGAAGACCTTCCATAGCTGGTAAGGAAAACTTGCACCTGCACACTTGCACACTTGTTACCGTGCACCTGCATCACATGCTTGCTTCCTGTGGGAGAGCCAGGGAGGGGTGTTCAGTCAGCGTTCGTCTTGGGGCTCAGCTGGCCTTCGCTGGAAACCACACATGTGGCTATCACCAGAATCCACCCAGTGCTACAACTAAGGAAGTTGTGGTCACCCACTAGTGAGTGGAGGCAGAGAGAAGAGAACAAGACTGAGCATGAGACTTGAGCGACATGAACAGCTGAAGACTCAGCATCAGTCAAGGGCATTGGGAGTCAAGACATGGGTCACAGGAGGCCAGTTTGGCTAAAAAGAGGACCAGTTTGGTCCTAAAAAGAGACCAGGAAGATGGAGACTAGATTTCTGGGAGGCTCCTGTGCTATCAGAAAGACCACAGAATTCATCACTGGAAGGAATGTGCTGTTGAGAACGATGGGGTGGGGTGAGTACGGCCCCTTTTCCCAGTGCAGACATGCTACCATGGGGACAGTATGGCACCATTCCTGCTCTGGCCACTGATCTTTGTGTCACATGGTCAGTTTACACAGTTTACACACGTTTACACACGTCTCATTTTACATAAAATCAGAAGACAGGCACTAACGTGGTTAGTGGTTTCATTAACAGAAGCAAATGATGGGCTGGGAAATCTGAAACAATATTCTCCAAATCATGGGATTCTCCCGTTTGCCTTTACTTCTCTTCACTATGATAGCATGTCAAGCATTTTGCTGAACGAAAATGCTGTGTCCTTTCTTGGAGTAGCAAGGCAGTCCGAATGACAGTGCTGAATTAATTCCTCATTTGCTGGCTGAAAGAAACTCAAAGCAGAATCGCCAAAGGGCAAAACAGAGAGAGTGACACTATATATAGCGCAGCTTTTATGTATGTCCATTTGATTACTGTGTGTGCAGTCTGCATTATCCTGGAGACCTAACTGCTATCTTACTTAATTTACAGAGTGCTGAGCTATCTATTAGTAGGAACTAAGCTTTGGAAAGTATTACAAAGATATCCGGGAATTTTAGAAATTCCAAGAAGTGTCACAGATAAATGACATATGGAAAAAGAGGAACACATCTCCCAGGAAAACCGTCACAGAGGCTTGCCTGATGAAGCTGCCACACGACAAAAAGTTGCCACCAGTGATATGACCAAAGCTGCAAGATGAAACCTCTGTGTCCCAGCAGTTGCCTTTCACTGGAACATACCTTCATTTTGGCATGCAGAGTAACTTATGTTCTAGTTTTCCCTTTGTCTGGTTGGTATCCACTGGCTGGAATATACTTGCTCCAATTCTGTCCTGCCGTAACTGGACCACCACACCAGCCACTAGCAGTGCATAACCTGTTTCCCATGAAATATATAAATACCCAGTTAACCCCTACAACTATAACTTAGCTCAAGCCAATAGCTTTAGTTCTCTATTAATGTCTGCTTCTTGTATTCACATTTTTGTCTGATTGAATAGATTTTAAATTTTACATATATTGAAGATTCTAAATATTCTACAGGATGTATTACAATTTAGTTTGAATTTTGGATACATTATTCATAAAGAACATGTTTTTTTCCCTTCAAAATACTTTCCAACCTACTGAGAAACTTCCATGAACTTGCCTGTTTAAACAGTTCAGCTTGAATTCGTGAAGAACAGAAATTAAGGGATGCTTGGGAGACAAATGGCTGATTTGAACTGGCAATTTAGAGGAAGACTTTAGCTCATGAATACGCAGAAATATCACCCTCCCCCCCCCCCCACACGTGGGGATACTATTCCCCCACACATGGGGAGGGAGACTTTTTAAGTCTTACATTCAGTTTTATGAAAAACTAACAGCAAAAATTGGAGTAAATGTACTGTTAGATCCTTTGGGTATTCACTCAAAGTTGCTAAGTCAAGAGAGAGGCTGTGTTCTGCCTGTGACGGGCCTTGCTTAAAGGAGGCAGGAGGCCTCGTTGCAGATGATCCCCGGAGGGCTGCACGACAATTCCACAGCCCAGCCATCTGACGGCAAGTAGATCATCCTAACAATCCAAGTTTCCCCTAGAACTTTCAAATGTGAGACATTAAAAAACGAGGAGACAGTACCTGAAGGGGGCTGGGTCTCAGCTCCTCCCCATGGGTTCGGGGTGTGGTTTCGACGGCCAGGTTAGGTGTGGCCAGGCCCTCCAGCACACGCATGCAACCTTCTACTTACTACTTCTTATCAGATACACCGCTGACCCTGCCATCTTCCTGACTCTCCAGATATGCTTGAAGAAATTCAGTGCTGAAATGCAGTTTGTAAACTGAACGCTGAATGTAGCTGAGGCTGGTGTAGCCAGGGAACTGCCAGTCTCTGCCTGAAACACCAGGCTTATGATCATCTTCAACTGAAGAACTTAAGTTACAGGAAACAATAATAGCCTGGTCTTAACCACTCACAGACCGTCACAGAGGTAGCAATGAGAACCTCATTTTTACTGGCAGCTTATGTGGTTTTACCTCAAGGACCACACAAAAAATGGGGGTAGCACAGGCTAATTTAGGTTCAGATCCATTTCCTGATCAGAACCACCCAGTACTGTGCCCGACACTGGAAAAGTGAGACAAAGACGGCCAGGACAGAAGAGAACTCCACATGAGGCCAGTCAATCTGGGGTGAGCAGGGCCCCAGACAACAAAATCCATGAGCACTATGGCTGCTTCCAGCACCTTCTAGCGCTGCCTTTTAAGACACTAACTGTCAAGGAACTGGGCTCTGCAGGACTTGCCTTTCCTAAAAACACACCCGCCAGGCTCCCTGGAAGCAAGCTGTGGCCCCACACTGCACTATTCTCCCCTCAACAGAGCGGGAGGGGATTCCCTGCCCTGTATGTTCATAAGTAAGAAAAACGGTACTGACGGCTCTGAAGGGTCAGAGAAGGCCAAAAGCTCTTAGTTGCTGGATGGTCTCAGTAGTGTTTTCTCTTTGACCCCAGAGTTGACCACATCTTCACAGTACTCTTTGTTTGTTTGTTTTGTTTCTTTCGAGACCAGCTTTCTCTGTGTAGCCTTGGCTGTTCTGGACTCTTTTTGTAGACCAGGCCAGCCTTGAACTCACAGAGATCCACTTGCTTCTTCCTCCCGAATTCTGGGATTAAAAATGTGCACCACAGTCAGTGCCTGGCTCCTCAGTACTTCTTACAGAACCTCTTAGTAGATGCCAAAATTATAGGAGCCTTATGTGTCATTCTAGGAGAGACAAAATTGTAGGGAATTCAAAGGCTGACTTCTAGGGGGAAGGGCTAGCCCACTGAGGAAATAATGGGACTTTCTGAAATTTTGATTTGGTTGTGGAGATGGTTACCTCAGAACACAACAGTCAAAACTACTGTTTTTAATCTATGGATTCTCAGGACTCTGTAAGATACATCATGACTTCCTTTGAAAATCACTAGATATCAAAATAATTCAATGGCTTGGTTTTAGCACCCAAGGACAGGTCATATCTGTTTAAGTTTCCTACTCATTTTCCAGAGACAATGCAGGCCTCATTGTTCAAATAATTCTCTGAAGTTTAAGAGGTCCCAAATCATCAGCCTAGATTATCATTTACCTTTAAGTTTCACTTTTAACTGGTGATACAGAAATTCAAAGAATAAGAAATATTCTGAGATGCTAAGTATGTGTGAATTGGATGCCTGTGAGGAAGAGACACAACTGTCTGAAACCAGGTGGCCTTTGTCAATTCAGCACTGTGCTGTGCCTACGGATGCCAGTGGCTTCGCACTGCCACTGAGACTGAGCTTTGTCTATCTATGCTACCTCATTAAGGATAGACCATCCTTAGACTCATGTTACTTTATAGGAAGACAGCAACTTGGACTGTCTACCAGATGGCTGTAACTGTGGATAATTAACGTTGTTCTTAACTGTCTATCCTTCAGTTACACAGTAGCTGAACATTTGCTTCCTGCTCAGTTAGTTGTTGCTTGTTTGTTCTCTTGGTATGTTTCAGTACCAGCCAAATGTGAGGACTCAAGTGCCTTACAAGGCCTCTGTGTCACAGCTAAAATGGCATCATGAAGGCAATTTCAAGCTGCTGAGTGTTTAGGAGTGATTTATTGTGAGGGGGTGGGAGGGACTCCAGCTTTCCCTGTGGTCATGGCTGTCTCTTTTTACATCCCGTTACGAACATCACAAGGCTTTAATCATTAATGATTTAGTCTTTTCCTTAATCATGTCTGCAGGCAGACACAAGATTCACTGACTGTGTGGGCAACTTCTTCAAGCTCCAGGGGCTTTGGTTTCCATGCCCATAGTGTGGGGCCATGGATACCTTGCCAATAGTTTAAGTATTAGGGAGAGGAAATGTAAAGCAGCTCACGTATGCACTTGTCTGGTTACAGGGCTTACTATATAGGACAGATTGTCATGATTTTCTCTAGAAGCACTTTTCCAAAGTAATTATAGAGCATGAAGTCTAGCTTCAGGGACTGGGCACACTTCTTCCGTGCTGTGTGGCGAGGAGTGGAGCCATGACAAGATCACCAAATGCATCCACAGTATTTTTCAAAGCTTCCTCCTCACCTCAACTCTAATGGTATTAAGAGGAGACACGGAGGCTAGAGAAATGGCTCAGCAGTTAGAGGCGCTTACCTCTCTTGCAGATGACTTGAGTTTGGTTCCTAGTTCCTATGTCAGGCACCTCACAACCTTCTGTAACTCTAGCTCCAGGGGATCTAATGTCTTCTTATGGCCTCAGAGGGCACACCGTCATGTACATATAACCCTCATCCAAGCAGACATACAAAATACAAGCGTAAAAAAAATGCCCAAATGTGAGCTGTACAGGATGACGCCAACAGACATGCCAAACTGGGTGAGGAAAAGCCCAGGAGGCCTCAAAACGATAGAAAGAACTCTATGTAGAACTACATACAAATATGCAAATACAATTAGTGAAAAAGGGGTCCATGAATTTGAAGGGGAGTGGAAGGCGTACATGGGAAGGTTTGGAGGAAGGAATGTAATTACATGAGAGAGAATTATGGAGAAATGTAATTATATGACAATCTCAAAAATTAAAGAGAAAAAAAGCTAAAAAACACAGCTACATGTCAGAAACAATACATTTACAGATTCAGCTACAGCAACACTAATGTAAGCCAACTTAAGTGATTCCTACAGAACAGCAACTCTGTGTTCTAACTGGCAAAGATGGCCTACAAAATATTAAGAAGTAAAAGGTTTGGTTAGTTTTGCTTCCAAACCAAGTGTAGTCAAGTCTCAGCATCTAAGATTTCAGTCAAGATGCACTCTACACTCTGAACAAATGGACATGCTATTATGCAGTTAAATACACAAATCTACTCAACAATAAGATTCAAAGACAGAAAAGAACTGTTTCTCCATTTTAAACACAGATTAATATCCAGTATTTATGTGATATAACAAACATGGAACTAGACAGGCAGTGGTGGTCCATGCATTTAACCCCAGTACTTAGGAGGCTGCGGTAGATGGATCTCTAGGAGTCTGAAGTCAGCCTGGTCTACAGAGCAAGTTCTAGGACAGCCAGTGCTACACAGAGAAACCCTGTCTCAAAAATAAAATAAAATAAAATAAAATAAAATAAAATAAAATAAAATAAAATAAAATAAAATAAAATAAAATAAATTCCCACTCCGACACCCCTCCCCCAATAAAACCCCAACATGGAGCTAATCTGTAGTTATAAAGTCTCTTCATAAGTCCCCTCCAACAGCATCTAGTACCAACAGCCAATATCCTATTTCGCTCTGAACGTCAGCCTTTGAAGAAGCCACAGTCTAGTAGCACTTTTAGGACCTTACCTGAAAATAGGTAAGTGGTTATGGTTAGGAACGGAATTGCTCCCCACAGGCTTGTGCTTTTGAATGCATGTTCCCTAGCTGGTGATGTTAATTTGGAAGGTTCTGGAAACTCTGGCGAGTAGGGCCTAGCTGGTGGAAGTGGGTGAATAGGGATGAGCCTTCGAAGGTTGGAAATGAGCCTGGCTCTTGCCCTGCACCCTGCTTCCTGGTCAGCCATGAGCAGAACGGCCTCTGTCACGCTGCCGCCACAGGCTGAAGTCTTCTGTGGTGCCCGCTGGCCACCATGGGCTGCTGCCCTCTAGAAGCCACTGCACTTAGGAAGGCAGATGCAGCCGAACTTACTTCACCCTCACACATGACTTCGGTGGCGGGGGGAAGGCAGCAGGGTGGCAGCAGGGTAAAGTTTGGAGGGAGGTGTCAGGGATGACAGGTACCAAATATGAGAAGGGACAGGAACCAATATCAGGGGACAGAGTAGAGCCATCACTAGTTCTCTTTCGAGCTCAACCAAGTCCCACGGGGCACCACTCATTCACCATGGCTTGAAACAAGACTTTCAACTCATGTGAAAGGTGAAACTGGACCAAGTTGATCCTTTTCTGATTACAATTTACAAGATAGGGCCTTCACTGACTGAAGTTAGCATGAGATGCCTGAGATAAACTGTCAGGTAGGACCCTGTGTAACAGAGGAAGAAGAGTTAAGAGAGGAAAGACAGGAATGAATGAGTGAATGAATGAATGAATGAATGAATCAGTGGATCTTGGCTTCTGCATTAAAAAAGCGGTAGGAAATAATGTGGGAAACCCAAAACTTTCAAGTATTCATAAGATATTAAAAACTCATTGAAAACAAATGCTTTGACAGCTGCAAATGCAGGATAACACCTAGCTGAATTACAGAAACAGTGTGGATAATTACTTTTTCTGAACGCGAAGCCCTGTGGACCAGGGTCCTGTCTGAACGCCCCTGCAGCGCAGTTGTTGTGCAAGGGGACACATCTTGTCATCGCATCAACCCCCGTCTCTTTATCACCCACGTCAGTCAGGGTGATGAGAGATGTCCCAGGATCCTAGCAGTTCTCCTCTGCAGGACCTCCATGTTAATTACTGTACTAATTACGGTTTGTGAATAACCAAATGAAGTGAGCATTCTATGGGAGGTTCAGACATAAAGCGAAGACCGAGAAAATACCAGTTACCGAAGTCGGTAGTGAACACTGACACGCGGAATAGGTTTGGAAGAAGTAAAGGCAGCAGGCTTTAAAAGACAAGCATCTGAAATAATTAGGGCTCCGCAAAGCAAAGAGAAATGCTATTTCTTAATGGCAAGTGCATTTAAACTGTTATCTGCAGATCTGAAGGTGAGCCTGCTTAATTCACTGCTGCTTCTTTTGTTATTAGGAAAACATAATTGTTGCAAATAATTAGCAGTAGAGTACATCACCGGCTGACAACAAAATTATAGAAATCTTCATATTCAGATCCGTCTAGCTGGCTATTAGGAACAGTTTCTGATCATAACCCATTACTTGAAGTGCCGTGAGTTCCTGATTGCCACAGTAACCTCCGATATCTGCCTAAGCTAACAGCCCCTATTTAGTCAGAGTTTTCTTGACAGCAGAAATTGCTGAGGAGTTTTACAGCTGCCACACAAAAGAACAGCATTCCTCGTGCACTTGAAAACTAGGTGCTACAGTGACGGAAGTGGGGGTTTTAACTACGTTGTTGGTGTTAACTGCCACCGTCTGAGGAAGCCCCTGAAGCCATTAAGCCACCTTTCTACTGCTGCACAGCAGTGGCACCAGCCAGTTCTCCCAAGCTGGGCACCACGTGGAGCAGCTCTGTGACACACATGCTGGGGGTTTTAATCTTGGATGTGGTATTTCTTCTCTTCACAGAAGCCACTGGCATTTGCTTTTTAGCACTGAACGATTGATATGTTTTTATTATAAAAACAACTTTTTGTAAACCTGCTAACTACATGCTTTCTCTTGCTAAGTAAACTGTAGCCAGCTAGCATTTTGTGAGGAGGACAAATAGACAAAAGAGTGTGGTTGTTTTAAAGACAAAACCGAGCCGCACTCTCCCCAGGGCTCTCCTGGGTTAACATCAGTGGAAAGAGGCGGCTCTGGAACTCTGTTGTGCTGGAGTCCCATCTAGCTGCCCCCGCAGTATCAAGAAGGCAGCAAGTGGACAGTTTTGAGCAATCTGGTAATCTCCCTGCTGCCCTTGAAATTGCTCTGGAAAGGCTTCGGCACATAGGGCTGAGCTGACGAACCCACAAAGCTTTATGCTCCAACCCGTGAGAGATAACTTTGATTACTTTGGTAATTAATGATGCTGGAGAGTAATATGGATTTTCTGTTAGAATTTGAGTTTGAAGTTAATTAGTCTTCACGTTATGATTTGCTGATTAATTATGGATATTTAGTTATAAAGAGGGATGTTAATTATTAATCTCAAAAAATCATCTAGTGTAATTAACTAAAACTTTGACATCAGTTAAAATTCCCTTCGAGTATAACTTCTAAAATTATCAATTACCAGTGAAGGGAAGAGTGTGCACCCTGGGAAAGGACCACGCTTTCAGAACACACGCTTTCAGAACACACGCTGAGTGGAGTATCTGTGGCACACGGAGCCTGCACTTTCTCAGCACAAACCTGAGCTGTGTCAAGGTCCGGCACTCATCTTTGGCGGCCACTCCTCTGTAAGAACTCTTATCACAGAGAATGCGTACAAAGCAGAGTGCAGGGTAAGGCCACGGGGTGGACCGCCACGCATTGCGAGCTCCAAGGCCTTGCCAGCTCTGCGGCACTGGGGGCTTCAGCACCGCTGCACACATCTTTATTTTTGGCAGCAGCAGCTTTGGGGACTATGAAGACAATGCTGCGGCACAAGTGCTAATTAGTGCTTGGATTCACGTAACTTAAGTCACCTTTGTGGTTCACTTCTTTTCCCTTCATCCTTCCCCGTAATCTGTCAGTAACACATCTTTGCTACCAAAAAAGGGGAGGGGTATGCGATTAGGAAAAAGGGTTAAAGCCCCAAGCATCGCCAGCACATCACTGTCCTGGAATTTCCCCTGCACAGACTCTGAACAGGGACCTGTTTACATTATCTCCAGATCATCTTGACAATATTTATTCTCTATTTACCTAAATGAGGCGATATGATGATATTTATTGCTCAGAATGGCTAAATATAGACTTTTCTTGAGCACGCCGCACCATAGTGGGAGGTTTTGCTCTAATCTACATCTTTAAACTGACAAGCTGGAGAGTTCCTAATGAATGCCTCTTTTCATCTGGATGTCTGTGTGCATTTGACAGTATAAATATTTAGCAATATCGGAGTCAGCTTGTGATTTTACCCAGATGGACTGATTGATGCCTAGGCTCGATGCTGCCAAAGACTCTCATGTAGTTATATAAGCAATTTCCCTCTTACTTCCTAAGAAGCAATTAGGTGGCCAAAGGCAGCAACCCCAAAATAGTGGAAATACTTCTCCTATCAGCTGCCAACCCTGAGGGATAAATAAAATATGGTACTTAAATTATTACCACTTTACTTTCATGAATCATGGGATTAAAGCTTTCACTTCCAAAGTACATATAAATTGCAGGGTTTCTTATGTCTGTAATTTGCAAGAATCTAAGTTAAAATACCAGCTAATCAGTCAACTTGCATTCACCTTGGAAAAAGTACCACCCTTCCTTGTCATTTTTGTAAATTGCATGCCTAAGCACCAATGTTATTTTGAGAAGAAAAGTTGCTTGTTGTCAATAACATATATTGCAGTCTAGTTAAAACAACATTTGTTAAGATTTAATCGCAAATGCAATCCCCCTTTAAAGTTTAGACAGAACGCTCACAGAAATTCAAAGGACAGATAATAAATCATGTTCCTCATCTGGGGTGTGAATGAGGCAGGTCTGACTCATTCAGGCGTGTCATTTGAACAACGAGTGGTATAAATTCTCTCCCGTGAAACAATGAGGGCTCCACATGCACTCAGGAGCTGCTAGGTGACGCCACCCCCACCTCTAAATCATATTTCCCCCTATCAACATTGTTTTCTTCTATGTAAATCACAAAGAAAATGAAACCACAGAATTACACCATTTTCTCATTTCCGCTGTAATCCATCTGCAAAGGTTGGAAAGTTCCTGCTAAAAGTTAGCAAGGCCTGTTAGGAGATCCCCTGCCCCTCTGCATTAGGCCCTGAGCTCCTTTTCCTCAGTGGGAGGGGCCTGGACCTTTATGAGCTGTTGGGAGAAAAGAGTTCCGTATTATTTTTTGGCATCAGCAGGAGCCACGCATTTCTCAAGGGAGTCACTCCTCCCACCTGTCCCTTATTCTCACCACCTCTGGTTTCTTTGTTTTCTGTGAGCTCATCCCTATCTTTGTATAACCCATGCAATAACCCAGAAGAAAGGGCAAGCAAGACATTATTCTTCTTGACACTGATACCTATGGACCCTACTCTACTGTGATTCCTTGCCCTATTACGAGACATCTCAGCTAACAGAAGTCCAGGAGCCAAGAGCTGGCCCTGGGAATGCACTAAGGGCTGAGGGGGTGTGCTGCCTACTGCTGATGGCACACACAATTTCCCAGGACAAGCTGTCCAGCAGTAATGGACAGTGGCTCTAGCCCCAGAGCTTCTTGGTCACTGTTCCTTTCCATGTGGGGTCATTTCCTACCTTCAAAAAACCTGTTCTATGCCTGCCAGTTGTCAGACAAAAATACACACACACACACACACACACACACACACACACACCCCTATGTATGGCTAACAGTGACTTGGTTATTAAGAAGGTACAGGCGGCTGGAATCTAGTCCATCTACTTCGCAGCCTGTACCAACACCATTACACCACTGCTTGCTCCCTTCCCTTATATGAGGGGCAAGGCCAGACACAGAGGCAGGAGAAGGCAAGACATCACATCTAGAATAAACGGGGTCCACCAGCCTCATGCTGCAGAAAGTACCTCTGTGCTCAGCACTGAGTCTAGTGTTGGCAAGTGGGCAACAAAATTGGTATCAGAGAAAAAGTTAGGGACCAAATTTGTCACTGGAAAGAGGAGAATGCAAAACACATTAGTGTTAATCATGCAAAGCGGCGTGACTCACAGCTTAATTTCCTCACACTGAGCTATAAATTACACAAAGGCTGCTGCAACTAATTTTTGTGGTGCTGTTTTGGATGACAGATGGAGTGTCCATGCAACCACAAGTGCAGAGCTTCCATCTTTCTTCCATGGGTGCTGTTACTTACTCTAGTGATAGCCTGCCACTACACTTAACCTGCACACCAATGGCAGCGCTGGCTGTTTACCTGGAGTTATGAAGAAGGAAACAGCAAGTCAACACAGAACTGGGAGTGTGTACATTAACCTTCCACATGTCAGCTTAATTTCCCTACAAGGTGACACACAAACACAACTCTAAATTGTTTTCCCATATATACAACAGTGTAAGAGCCGAAGTGTGTGTGAGAGAGTGATGGTGAAACACACACGCAGTTACGGAACCTGAAGTATGCACACCATGGTTTTACTGACGAACTGAGACCCTTGAAAGTGACCAACATGCTCCACCAATGAGGCTGTTTTTTAAATCCCTAAAAACTCACCACAGAACTACATTTGGAATGATCTTAACTGGCTTCTGACATACATCGAAACCTTCGTGCATAACACCCTTAGCAACTGGTCAGCCTTAAATTCATCTCCCTGTCTGTCTCTCTCTCAACAGTGACTTCCATGTATTTCACATATTTTCATAGGGCAAAGAGCCACTGCATATCATTAGCAAGTAAGTAAGATGAATTCATATCAGAATTGTGGAAAATGTGCTTTGACTGGTCGTTATAGATCTTGCCTATATTGGATAAATATGAAGAAAAGAGGAAAATAATAATGTAGTTTCAACATATATATTCATCATGAACTTGAACATGATTTCTCTCTCAGAGGTTGGGGAAAGGAGACAGGAAGAGGCCACAATTTCTTACCACTCTGTTTCTTTTAAAGGTGACATATCCCATGGGAAGCCATCCACAGAAAAACTAAAGACAGAAAATTCTCTCTTTCTGGAACAAGTTTTGGAGAATCTGATTAGGTCTCCTGCCGCGGAACGAGGTTCTGCGCTTTGCCGAGGGGCCGCTGCTATGATTAACGCCATTTGTCTGAATCATTATTCTGCACCTTGGTTCGGCGAACACTCTGAAGATGGCACAGTAATAAATGACCGCGGGATTCTCCCTGCTTTGGCCCTTTATCTGCCACCTCTCCACCGCCAGCCCCATCTCTCTGAACCTCTCTGAATCCCCAAAAGGGACGGGGTGTCTATTTGTTTTCCACTAGGTTACCGCTCTGTCTGTTGTTGTTTGCACTAAAGGGTACAAATTCAATTCATTCTTCTGACATAAAAGCACTGATACAGTAAATTTTTTGCCCAGGAGAAAACAAAAACAAAGTTGTTGAATATCAAATAAGATTGGAAGCACGGGCATATATGTGAAGAGGCGTTCTGAGCAGTCCTAGTTAGCTAATGGTGTTTCTTCCCATGTCTAGTGTTGACGAAGACACCAGCACACTCAACACAGACAAAGCTCTTCCACGGGTGTACAGGACAAGGCTAATCCCAGCAAACAGCTCTAACTACAGACTCAGCTCTGTATATCCAGACGATACCAGAGAACCATGGAAGTAACTACAGGGTAACTGGCCGCACAGCGTCCGTGCTTCCCACCCCCAGATGAGGAATTAAGTGGGAGCTGTCGGCTGCTGGGGGAGTGTTTTATTCAGGAAGATGGTGCCTGGTTGGCTGCTCAAGTTCTAGTGGAAGGCTCTATGCCACACACACATTAATAAGTAATACTGGCTGGACTTGACAGCTACTTTTTTTTTTTTTTAAAGAGACAATGAGGTTAGGAAAGGGTGTTGTAGATGGGGAGTGACAAGTGGATATGATCATAATACACTGCATACATGTATTAAATCCTCAAAGAATAAATAAAAAATATTAAAATTGCAGCTTTTGAATGAGTAAAGCGTGAGAACAGGAGTGCTTCTTCTCTGCCCATTGTTGATGTTCATGTAAACTCACACAGCTATTATGAAAAGATAGGGCTCTTCAAAGAACTCAGAACAGTTCTGTCACATGATCCAGGTATGCTACTCCTGGGTGAATCTGAAATGATAAAACCAGCACGGCAAAGATTCCTTTGTACTTGCATATGTACGGTGCATTATTCACAATGGCCAAGAAATGGGAACAAGTTAGATGCTCATCACCTACTGAACTGATTCAAAAACAGTGGTACACATACACAGTGGAATACTGCTCAGCCATCAATAGAACAAAGTCCTGTCATGTGTGAAAACAGGGCTGGAGGTGGACAGCCCTTTGCTAACTGTATTAAAGCAGTGCGGGGTGTGTGTGCCCATAAGATGCTGAGGATAGTGGGGAGGAGAGGGCGTAGAGAGGCCGATGAGTGGGTACTAAGTTGGGGCAGGGATGGGAAGAGGTCCTGGTGTCCTCCTATGAGCAGCATGACCACAGAAGGAGAGTAAATTACGCTTTTTTAAAGCTACAACCATTGTTTATCACGGAGGTGACGAATCTCAAAGGTACTGAAAACATAGCGCACCCCACAAATTCGGATGTTTTCAGCACACAGCCTGTCTAACCCCCAAGGAGTTCTGTGGAGAATCACACTGGTAAGCTGTCGTGAGCAGCTAACAAGAACAAGAGAGAAACAGGGTTCACAAGTCCAGTGGCCGCCAGGTGGGCTCCACAGGTAGGCTTCCACACTGCTCAATTCCGCAGTTGCATGCAGGTCAGGCCAGAAACCTTAGGGCAGCAACACAAGGTTCACGAAGGCATGCAAAGGGCGGCTCGCCCAGCCACCACTTCAGTTCTGGCTTTCACTATGGACTCTCACGTCCTAAACCATGTAAACACGCCATGTAAGGGAGAGTCAGACGATGTAAATGTCTTCAGAGAGCTCGCTTAGCACTGACTTTCCTTTGCCAGGGCTAACACGTTTTCCTAGCGCGGCTGCTAAAAAGTGCCAAATACTGCAAACCCCGAACAATATTGCCAAGCACCTTCTAATTCTGGGCCCAAGCCTTAACAAATGCTTAATACAGAATGCATCTGAAATGCAGTAACTGCTCACAGTTCTTGGAACGTTATCTTGTGTACTACTCTGGTTATTGTGGAAAGACTCTATATTTGTGCCAGAAGTTAAGAAGTTATCACTTGAAAATCACTGGCTAATCTAGCCTGTGCTAAGATGGATTTTTAATGAAAGTTTAATGAATGATAAATACTCGTTTCTTGATAAATGTTTAATTATGCCAATAATTACCAACTGCTGAAAACTACTGTTGTGTTAATAATGGCATCTTAGTCACATGCAGTTCCATGAGTCATGGTGCCGTTAAGGATCAGAACTCCATCTGTCTATGCAAACTAGCAAAACAAAAGTCTAATTAATATTTTGATCAATTTTCTCCATACTAACAACCATGAGTGTCCTGGTCTTAAAAAAAAACAAAAACCCATTCTCTCTCACATGAGAAGGAACGAGGAAAGCTGTGCAGGTCACTCTGGGACTAGCACACGCCAAAAGCCGCCAAACAAACAAACAAAATGAGAGTGAACATTAACGAAATTCACTGATTATATTACCTTTCTACACTATCATCCAACTGACTGCTTTCATATGATCTGAATCTACGATTAGAATGATGGCCCTTATGCCATACAGCAGCCTAGGAACCTCAACTTCCCTTCCTAGCTGGCTTGCCCTGATCCTTAAGCAGAGACTATAGTTTTTCTGTCCTTATGCACATGGAGCCTTATGGAAGAGTGACCTTCACCTATCTGTACCTGGGGTCGTCCCTTTCCAGGTGTGCAAACCAGGAGTCTAGTAATTCATGCTGAATTACTGAGGGGTCATCAGCGCTGGTGAGCTGCTCAAGGGAAGGCAAATACCCATATTGTGGCCACAGAGGACAGAACCCTCTCTTTGGTAGCAGTCATGTGAGTCACCACGTGTCACTGTGCCCACATGTGCGGGGCAGTGGACAGGGAGCAGGAGGGAAGGAGAGCCTCATGGCAGGGAGGGAGGAAGCATCTCTAGGCAGCAGCAGAGCAGAAGGCCAATGGGGTGTGCAGGGCAGCATCCCAGCCCTTTCAACTTAGTTGCCCAGTTTTCTAACTTAGATGCTCCGTTGTTCCTGGAGCATCACAAGACCTGTCCTATAGACAACTGTCACCTCTGGCTGGATTGGGAGACTAGTTTTTTCAAACAAGCTCCCAAAGGGAAAGGGATGTTTCTCCACTCAGCACTGTCTTGGCACCTACTATGTCTCCTAACATGTCAGATAGTGGTAACTAGTTAGGGTATCTTCTCAGGCCACAGAAATTAGAATAATGTGTCATACAGAAGAGGTATAAGGCTAGCATTCTATATTTGTGGTATTTTACATTTTGAAAGCCACCTGAATCATGCAGATTAATTTCCAATTGTATTTCCAAAATAATGTGTTTAAGCCTTAATTTAACCCACAATGTGAACTGTGGGTATATGATCGCAATTCTTTAGATAACCACAAATAACAACAATGCACCATATTTCTAACAGCACGTCACATTTTCCAATTGACAGAGTAAGATCTAGTTTGCAGTAATGATTGCTGCTGCTGGCAGATAATAAGTCCCAGGAAGTGCATGGATAGAAGTTTTTAATTTGCAACATGAAATTTAAAATTGAGGCAGACTTGGCACAATCACATTTTTTCTGTCTGGAAGTATCTTTCTGAAAGACTATGCGCTTTCGTTGAGACTGATTTTGTTAGTTATTTGTACATAGATAAGCCTCCCCGACCATACGAGCACCATCAGCAGTTGCTGTCAGAGGCCAGAAGGTGTCAGATCCCTGGAACTGAAGTTACAGATAACTGTCAGCTACCATGTGGGTGCTAGAACTAGTGCTGGTCCTCTTCCAGAGCAGCCTGAGCACTGAGCCACCGAGCTGTCTCTTTCCAGCCTACCATGTGACTTTCAAAATTAACCTTTGCTCCAAGAACATTTATTCTATATAACTTTTATCTGACAGAGCTATCTTTAGATATGCTTTTCGATATTTCACTATTTCCATTTGCATGTACAGGAACATTCCTAGTGACTTCAGGACACACATATATCTTGTTCCTCTAAAGAGAAAATTTTATTGCAGGAAGTCATCCTAACTTTTGTTATCTTAGGCCATTCTTGGAGTCCAATGCTGTTTCCTGTTACTGCAGTTCTAGATGTGCGGCTTTAAGGAATGCTTCCAGTGTGCTCAAGCATGTACGCATCTGTGATGCTACAGCCAATAAAATATTGGAAGGGAGAGACTGAGCACACTGACAACATGCTTAACGCATCAACCTTCCCTCTACCTCTAGAGTTTGCAAAGGGGCATCAGGCGACAGACACAGTCTAAAGAGGAGGCCACGGGGAAGCCAAAGCAATGGAGGTTTCCACCACACACCCTGTGCACACACAGACAGGGCAGGGCAGCACACCATCTCTGAACAGTAGCAAACATGCCATTCCACATACAAGGTAACATGGCAACCGTGCTACCATGCTGAAAGAAGACTTGCTCTGTTCTGGCTAGTAGCCAACAGTTCCTTTGTAGCACTTCCTTTGTGGAGAAAGAAGAAATTTAGGAGGAAAATGAGTTGAATATTGACAGACGTTGCCCTTCTGAAAAAAGTCACTGGACACGCTACGACCTGGGACTATTTAGGAAGAAGTTTAGCAGGCTGGGTGACATGTTCGTGTCAGATCGCAGCTGAGATTCAGCACAGGTTACAACTGTAACCTTTGAAGCACCTTCTTTGTGTGTCCTTATGGGAGCATGTGTAAACATATGAGCATATAAGGACAACACCAAAAGCAATTTTGGCCATAGCCTTCAAGAATGAAAGGAAAAGCAATTCTGTACATGTGAAATAGGCCACTCGAGGGAGAAAACAACTGTGCTCAAACATAAGCAACTATGGCACACCCAAAGGTGCAGCAGGTACAGATGGACTAACTGCTGTTCAGGGGCAGAGGACCTGCCACGCAGCCACTCTACCACAGAAAGTCTTGCTCATGGGCATGGGGTGTGGCCACCAGGTGCACAGATGGCCGGGGAGTGCCCTCTCAAAGGCAGAGAGGACTGTGTCCTTCAGCTCTCGTCTCACTTCTGTGAGAACAGCAGCTCCTTGTGGCCATGGACGTACCTGGCCCTACCCTGGTACCTGATGTGTCTGCATTCTGAAGGACAGGTGAAAATACATTGTCTTGGGTGTGTTAGGAGCTGAAGTGTGTCTTCCCAAATTCAGTGCCAATTTCTAACAGCTGTGACTTACTTGAAAATGTGCTTATCCTTGGAGACAAGGCCTTCAAAGGATCAGTGGAGGGAGAGGGACACCACTAGGATGGGCCTGAGTCCAGTGTTAGCAGTGTTTAACGAGAGAGTAGTGCATGCGCACACGCAGGCAGATGACCAGCTGAGGACAGAGCAAAGCATCCAGACGAAGGCTCATATACACACAGGTCAGTGGCTGCAGAAGTTGGCCAGATGAAGCTTCTCATCAGCTCACCATGGGCAGTGGGGCGCTGAGCCATGGCTTCCAAAGATAGGAGGGCTCAGAGCACTCTGAGAGAAGCCACTGAGCACTTTGCCTTTACTCTCCCTATCCTTCTTGAGGCTGCATCTGCTCCTCCTCCTGTCTGGCTGACCACAGCTTACTTCCCTGTAGCTAATCACTGTCCTTGGGCTGACTTTGACCATTATGCTCTTCAGGTTTCAACCCGGAGCCATAGCTGCTATTACGTTTCCTTAATTCGCCCACCTCCACTGGCCACTACCCTCTGAACCTGCTGTCCAGCTCCAATCAGACAACACAGCGAGAGATGAATGAGAAAGCCCTCACTCCAGATGGAGACCTAGCAGTCACACTTATCTGCTTACTTAGCCTACACCAACACCCAGTCCACACACAAGGTCTGCAAACTCCAGAAAGCCCACACCCTAAGATACCACCTTATTTTGGATCTCTGCCCATGGGGGACTGACATCCTTACAGGAAGACAGTAACTGAGGAACAGGCTCAGGAGATTTCTGTTACAGAGTATAGTCCTAAAGGATTATGGCATCAGAAACCAAGCTTCACTCTTTGTCCTTGTCTGCAAGCACTGGGAAAGCTTTTTATTCTGATAAGGATCTACTCAATGTCAGGATCAACAAGATCAAAAGGGTTTGTGTAAACAGTTTTTGATACCCATCATGCATTACAATATATTGAAATATCTTTTCACTGCTTCTTTACTAACAGAATGTTGTTGCATTTTCTGTCTGGGCAAGACAAAATTGCTTGCTTCCCTCACAGCCCATCTGTTTTTCGCTGGAGCTGCTTGTGAGACAACACTTAAAAAGAGAGGCATGCTATTTGTGTGGATGTTAATATACTTAACACTGTTATTTACAACAGACTGAAAGCCTTCCACATTACACCTTACCAACCACACAGGTTAACCACTCTCTACTAAACAACACAATGGAAAATGTACTATCTGAAATAGGTCCAGTTTCTGCTAAGACCTCATTTAGGAGGCCAAAGGGGAATAGATGTACTTGGCAACATAATGACTAATTATTATGTTCAGGAGATGACAAAGTTGCTGAGGAGGTATTAGGGTGTCTGCACCAGCACAGCATGAGTAACTGGGCTTCTGATCTGGACGTGGCCAGTTTTAAAGCACCCATCTTACATCAGGGAAAATCTCCAAAGGTACTGCTTTTATAGAGCAAAACACTTTCAGCTTATAAAATACCTTTGGAGAGCAGAAGGGGTAAGGAGAAGGGGAAACCGTGGCTAGGGGTGCACAGTGAGACTTTCCGTGCATGGCACAGGTCCGCGCCTTCAAACTGCACATGGAGCACAGCACATTTATAACCCTCCACTGATATTCAAATGCTCTGTCTTAAGCTAAAGAAAGATTGAATACCCTGCTGTTGTGTGGCCAAGATTGAGGAGGTGTCTCACTGACATTGTTCAAAGTTTATGAAAATATATGAATGCTCAAATGTCATTGGCTTTGCGCCTCCAACAGACTGTGGTTTTATGAGAAATCAGTCTTTTAATCAAAATGATTGAATGCCTTAAGGTCGGATCCAAAGATATCAGTTAATATCTAGAAACGTGCTATTTCTGCAAATTTTGCCAAGCTGTACATATTGTGGCGCATTTTAAAGTGTTAATTTGTGCATTCCATATTGAAAATTGATCTTGAATTTTAGCTTTTTGTCAAGCAAAAACATATGGTTACAAGCTCTATGCATTTTCCATGATGGCTGTTGAAGCTGTCACATGTGCAAACTTGATAACCGGTGTGACACATACGCAAATAATTTCCTTGTTTAGTAACAATTCAAAGATCCATTATTCATGCAAACACAATTTTAAAATGATCAGATGGAAATAGTCTCCGTTTTGTTCAACCTAGTGTGGTTGGTGGGCAAACTCAGATAAAATAAAGCTGGAAACCAAGTGCTATTAAACAAATCCAAGAATATGGGTATTTTCAGATAATTGTTGAACCAGATGGTGTTTTTTGTTAATTCTGCCATCAGTCTGAGAACTTGATGTCTTACATCTGCACTTAGTAAAATAAATTTTACCACTGACATTATTTCAGTTTTCTTAAAATACTTCCATCAGTTTTACATTTAGATTTGCAAACATCTGTGGCAATGTGTGCCTGTAAGATGGAATTATTTCAGACAATTCATTTAAACACACACCATCCCACAGGTCTTCACATTCACTACTCCAGATTTTCAGAGTTGCTAGTTGGACTGTTTGGTAACAAACAGAATCACAGTCTGTGAATACACTTGGAAATGAGCATGGTAACAAGTACAAGAAGTGTGCACTCATCTGGAGAGAATGCCTTGGAATTCCACACCAAATTCTTCACTATCTCGACAAAATAGAAAAAGGCAACATCTATTTTTGTGTATACTTTAGGAAAAAGTTCTACTTGGTATGATTAAAGGATAAAAACATATGATGAATTCATTAAAAGGCACAGCGATAAAGGACTTTTCTCTGAAAATAAGTTAATTAACAGAAGAAGAATTCTTCCTCATTACTACTCAAGTATCCTGTCCCTGTTACCCTGAGAAGAGGCCTTCCAATACACAGTGCCCTGAACCCAACCTGGCAGCTTCAGGATCCTCTGTGGAGGCTCAGGAGTACGTGAAGCATAACCCCTGGAGTGGCTCACTTTCCTTAGGGAAGCCTCTCAGGAAGCCCACCAGCGAGCCCTTGTTTCTAAGCCCAAGCATGAACTTACAGCTGCTGCTCTCGGACTGCGCTGTGTGACAGTGCTCCACTGCTAGGCTAGACGAGAAGTTTTAAGAGAAAGCTTCTGAGTTTTTACCCTCTCTCCTCTTCTTGGAATAGTGGCCTTGCAGTCAGAGAAGGCTTAATATTGTCGTGGTGCCTTCTGAATGTATTAAACATACACTGACCAAACCAACCAACCAATCAACAAAGCCAGATGACTAAGCCACTACAAAATGATAAGGAATTTTAAAACATTGCAAATGTTCTTGTTAGAATAAAGCAAGCAGACAGGGAAACCTGATCAAAGGATTTTCTATTTAAAGCAGGTGCGGCGAACCAGGGAACCAGCTGCTGTGTGCCACAATCATCGACTCCAACACGCACGCACACAGCTACAGCAGGTACACTTTCATGGGCAAGGCTCAGTCCCACCGAGAGCTTGCACAATAGGAGTGATCTTGGTTCAAGACAGCCAATGTGCAATTGCTCGGGATGAGAAGGAAAAAGGGAAGCCAGCAAGTGGTCAGTTATTAGCAGTAACTCAAAGGGCAGTTCTAGTTATCTGGATACCCAAATTTCTGCTGATTTACTCTGGGGCTATTAAAGCTTGCTACCCTTCACTATTCATTAGTTATATGGCATATCATTGAGCATGATCATTATTAATTATAATCATGAATATACTGGTATGATCCCATTTCTAACAATGACCATAAGGTAACTCCAATGTTTGGGCACACTGATAGCAAATGCAATGCTTACCACAAAACATATGCTAAGTGGCAATATTCACAAGTGCCTCACTCACTGAGTGCACCGGATGATGATCATGAGCTTCCCTGAGTCAACTCATCTTCAGGGAGGTGAGGTCACGCACTGCACAATGCTCTACCCAAAAATTCAGGCCAGGTCTGTGTGACTCATAGTGCTAACTGTCCACTCTGCAGTACCGCATACTCAGGGCTGAACAACCTGTTGACGGACGACTCTTCCGTCCCTTGTCCTTAACAGTTAGGGTGTTTTCACTCAACAGCACTCTTTCACATCAAAAGATCAGAATAATTTTCAGACATATGAAGATGTTCGTGTATGTTTTTTTGTTAACTCAATAAAGAAAAGGTCTACAATTACTGTTCTCTTCTTCAAAATGTGCACTTGTTCAATTACAACCTGTGGTGAATAGCTTTTGTTTAAGCTCCATTTCCTATTTTGTGACTGGCCTGTCATCTTTTAAGAATATAGAATTATTTACTGAGTTTGTGCTACTCTCCCTATAGATTTGCTTGATCTTTTTATTAAAAGCATTACATAAGAGACATGGAGAAGTGAGTCAGCTGCCAGAGCAGCTGCCATTCTAGCAGACAACCAGGGCGTGCTTCCCAGCACCCAGAGTAGCACACCAGAGGAACTGGACGGGGCCTGCTCTGTCTAATAACCTGACGTCACCCACTTGATCAGAGCACACTGCAGAGAACGCACCTCCACATAGGATGTGGGATTCGAAGCTGTCTCTGAGGGACAAGGTGAATGAACAGTGTGAGGAAAGAGACGACCCCAGAGGAATAAAGTTTGGAAAGCCCCAGAGGCCACAGGGAGGTGGTGGAGGACTATTGGTGGCGCCTCTGTGCGCAAACCTTGGATGTAACGGGGTGGTGAGTGGAGGGGCCTTGTGTGTAACTGAGAGGACAATGTGTTACCAATCCTCATGTCTTGTAGACTGCGTCTACTCTGGGGGCATGAAAGCTGTGAACAACTTCAAGTGAGGGAGTATGGGAAGGATCTGCAAGGCCACTGGTGAGAGAGGATGTGGCCAGAATGCAGACACTGGGAAGGTTGGGTGGCTGAGGCGGTGACGGGCATGCTGTTAGCTTAGCCTGTCCTCTGTGGCCAGGAGCAGACCCTTCCTGGAGAGTCGCTGTGAAGACTGATGCACCTGAGTGTAGTCAGGGGCCTATCTGCTGGGACTCCCTGATGGCAGCTATAACATTCTGCACCCACAGTCTCCTCCCTTGCTAAGGGTATTATTGAGTGCTGCCTGGCACTGGAAAGCACTGACTGGTCATTCAGGGCAGATCTCAGTACTTTGCTTCCTTCTCTTCCCAGTTTCCCCAGGAGAATGGTCTTGGCTTGGACATTAACCACTGCAGGATATGTAAAGTGGGGGGCCGAGCAAGCAAGCCGCACTCCTCTTAGGCTCCTGCTTGAGCTGCTGCTTTGCCTTTTCTCAGTGATGGACTATGACCTGGAGGTGTAAGCTAAATAAACCCTTTCCTCCTCATGTTATTTTTTGTCAGAGTAGTTTATCACAGCCAACAAAAGCTATAACTACACAATCTTATATTGAAAAAAGATGACACAGGGGAGGAGGACCTCCCCTTTCCGAGGACTTGGAGAGGGGCATAGGAGGAGATGAGGGAGAGAGGGTGGGATTAGGAGGGGAGGAGGGAGGGGATTACAGCTGGGATACAAAGTGAATAAACTATAATTGATATAAAAATAAAAATTTAATTAAAAAGTCAAAGATTAGCAGAATAGTAAAGAAATAGAGGTGACCAAAATGTGACCATTCTAGTTGTAACTGTCAATTTTGTAGAGAATTTAGTCTATTAAAATATACAGCAACACACACACAAAAAAAAAAAAAGAAAAAGAAAAAAGATGACACCAGAGAACTCTTATAATCCATTAATACTTTCAATAAAGTGTCAGGATGCAGAATAAACACGTAAAAACCAGTAACTTTTTATATGCCAATAATGAACTTACCAACAAAGAAATCAGAGGAAAAATCCCATTCATAATAACTTTAAATAAAATAAATATCTAAGGATCAAATCTAACCCTTGAGGAAAAAGACCTCTAAGATGAAATATTTGAAACACTGTAGGAAGAAACTGAAGACATGGGTCAGGAGAACGAATATTGTGGAAATGGCTGAAAGTGACCTACAGATTTAATGCAATCCTGAACAAAATTTCGTTCTTCACAGGAATATGAAGAACAACCCTAAAATTCCAAGACCCGGAGTAGCCAAAGCCCTGCTGACCACAATGAGCAACACTGAAGGCATTGCAACACTTGACTTCAAGTTATGCTTCCGGGTCCCAAAACACAAACATCATGGTACTGGTGTAGAAATCACACACAAATTTATGTAACAGATAGAGGCCACACAAATAAACCAACAGAGCTACAGCTACTTAATTGTCAACAAAGATCCCAAACTATACACTGGAGAGTAGACAGTCTCTTCAGGCAAACGGAAAAGTACTTAATCTCTTTCTCTCTCTCTCTCTCTCTCTCTCTCTCTCTCTCTCCCCCTCTCTCTCTTTCTCTCTCTCTCTCTCCCTCTCTCTCTCTCCTCTCATCTTGTATAAAAATCAAATTAAAATAATCTTAATGTAGGAAATGACACTTCTAGAGGAAAACAAACAGAAAACACTTCAAGATATAGGTATGTGGATGAAGACGTTCTGAAAACATGTATACCAGATAAAGAACTCAAGAATCAAACAGCAACCACTCCCAACTCATTCAATCAATAAGTAGACTAATGAACCGACAGTTCTCAAAGGAAGAACTACAAATGGTCAATAGATATTTTAAAATCAGGTTCAATGATCTTAGCCATTAGGGAAATGCAAATCCACCCTTCACTGTTTTCTTCATGTCACTGCTGTCAGGATGGATACCACTAAAAGAACAAGCAACAAACGCTGCGAGGATGTAGAGAAAAGAGAACCGTTATACAGTGCTGGAGGGAGGGTAAACAGTGAAGCTGCCATGGGAGCCAGCTTGCAGCTTCCTCTAAAAGTTAACAGTGGAACTATTTTACCATCCAGCTGTCTGATGTGTGGGTCGCAAAGGACTGTAGGCATGCCACTGAGTATCTGCATATCCATGTGCTCTGCTCCACTATTCAAAATAGGCATGATATGGAATCATCATAAAATCAACAGAGGAATGGGTAAGGAAATTTGTGGTATAGACATACACGCAGTTTCACTCAGCTCTAAAGAATGATGTGCTATTTGCCGGGAAATGGACGGAACTGGAGACCATGATGTGAAGTGACACTAAGTCAAACGCAGATAAACATTACACTTTCTTTCCTACAAAGAGTCTAAATTGAATCCCCCCTCTCGTGGGAGGGAAAACACAAACATCACATACTTTCTCTTGTATTTGGACTCTGCCTGCCTGTCTGTCCACTCATCCATCCAACATGAAAGCGGGGGGCACTATTTAAGGAGAAAAAGGACCTGTGGGAGGATGACTCACCCACCCACCCCGGCACCCATCGATTTGTCCTTCCATCCATCCACCCATCCACGCATCCACTTGACAGAAAAACAGAGGGGCACTATTTGGGAGGAAAAAAGGAACCAGTGGCAGGGCTCGGGGATCGAAAGACAAAGTACAATGACATAGTGTTATGAAAATGTTATAAAGAAACAACATTTTGTATGTTGACTACTAAGAAATTAAAATTATTGTAAAAATTACCTTCAGGTTGTATGTATAAAGAATATACAAAATACAAATGTTCTGTGTTTAAATTTGGGACCTAATTACATATATGCAAATATTTGCAAAAGTGGAAAATCTGAAATCCAAAGTGTTTATAGTCTTAGGCATTTTGTACAAAGATTGTGGCTGTTGCTGCTCCCGCTATTACTACCACCAACACACACAAGCGCACACACACACACACACACACACACACATGAAGAGAGGACAGAGAGAGAGAGTGAGAAAGAGTGAGAGAGAGAGAGAGAGAGAGAGAGAGAGAGAGAGAGAGATTGGAGCCACATCAATTCTCCATCCAAATTCAACACACCTTTAATCCTAATAGGCAGGGACATGTGGGAATTTGAAAAGTAATCATGCATATTCTCTTCAGATACATAACACATAAAATTAACTCCTGAAAAAAATAGCAATTAACGCCTGCGAGTTTACTAAATAACACTGAAGCTCAGATATGGGTGATGTGACTACAGCCATGTGGTTATGTAGACACTATGCCAAAGAATGTGTATAATATTATGAATGCTGAAATGTAGTTCTACGAAAGAGGCTTCTAAAACACACCTAGCTAGGACTATCAATTCATAGTCTGCTTTATTTCTTGTGGGTCGATGCCACTAAAAGATATAAAAATAAAACAAGTACTTTCATTCACCCCTCCCTTGTTGTTCCGAAGAATCTGAAATCCTACAAGACCTGTCACATTATAGAAACATGGTTAAATGACACATGGAATTCCAGTCACTGATGGGGCAGATGTAATATGGCTTGTTTGCTTGTTTTAGGGGCATAAATCGGTGGTAACTTAGGAAATAGTGAGCATTGTTCTATCAGAGCAAATGCTTTTTTTGTCACCTGTCATTAGTCACAAGATTCTGTAACTTGGTCAATCCAGTGAGGAAGCCTAAACTCTTATGAAAAAAAGCACCTAAGCTCCTGTTCTGATCACACAACCCTGTAGACAGTGTGTACTGCTTCCATGGTGTATACTGGTGCACGTCTCATTTGTTCAGAAAAAAATGTGGCTAGCTTGGAGTAGTTCATGTTCTGATAGCTCCTTCTCTGTCATCTTGTTTGCACATGTCTGTGAGCATCATATATCAATAAGTGTGAGCATCTACACCCTGAATCCTGATGACTTTACACATAACACTACTAAATAAAAACACCGATAACTCTCACACTCATTTGACTTTTTAGCTAAAATATTTATGACCTGTAATTTTACTTTGAAAAAAATCTATTCTTCAGATCCCCTAGACCACATAAAAACGTTCAAGAAGTTATGTTTCTTTCAGACTATTCTGAATAAGAACAAAAGATGAACACTGTAGTTCTCTCAAACCAACCAGCTTGCTGAGAGAACAGTCTCAGACAGAGATGGCCTACTGTCTCACCGTCAACAGCACACTCAGGGCCATCTGCTTCCAGGGTAGAGTGTGCCTCGGTTCGTGGTTCAAGGCAGCAGTGTGCGTGTGTCTTCAATCACCGTGAACTTTCCAGCTGAGTGGGGGCTGTGTCTGTTGCAGCATGGACATTTCAACTGGCTCTCATCTGTGCTGGGTCTGTAAAATGATTGTTGTGTCTGTGTCTTACCACAGCACACATGTGGAGGCTGGAGGACAAGTGTGAGGAGTGGGCTCTCTCCTTCCACAAGTCTCAGTCTAGTGTGGCCAGCATCTTCTTCTGATGAGACACCATGACAACACAATCCTTAATTTTTTTAGGGAAGAAAACAAAATACTAAGAGGAAAACAAGTAGAAATATTTTGTAAAAATATGCTGTCTAATGAAGACAAAGTATCACATGTCTCTCATCTATAATACGTTAAACTACTCATTACATTTTAATTTTGCTGCTGGTTTAGAAATGCTCAAATGAAACCAGATCTGGCCATGGAAGAGGGATGAGTGACAAGAGAAGAATCGTTTGGTTAAGTGTATGCAGTTACAAGCATGGCTGCTAAAAGCAAGCTTTTGAGATGATCTGACCTTCATGAAGGTGGCAGAGGTGACCTACATTGAAAGAAACTATGCTGAGGGCATGAAGTGTCAGTCAGAAGCTGAGAAAAAGACAAAGGGTCACTGCCACATGGGATCAAGAGTGAAAGCTGTATGTTTGGAACTCTAAATCGCAGAGGAAGTTTAGTTGGTGCACAGGTATTTAACCGGCAGACAAAAGTGTTAATGTCTTGATATCGGAGGTCAAAGTAAAAAAATACACGTTAACTAATAAAGCTGCAATGAACATGGTTGAACAAATGTCCTTTTTGCATACTTGAGTATCTTTTGAATATATGTCTGGGAGTGGTGTAGCTGGATCTTGAGGTAGCACTATTCCTAACTGTCTGAAAAAGCACCAGATTGATTTCCAGAGTGGTTGTACAAGTTTACATTCCCACCAGCAATGGAGGAGGGTTCCCCTTTCTCCACAACCTCTCCAGCATGTGTTGTCTCTTGAGTTTTTGATCTTAGCCATTCTGATGAGTGTAAGGTGAAATCTCAGGGTTGTTTTGATTTGCATTTCCCTGATAACTAAGGATGTTAAACTTTTAAGTGTTTCTCTGCCATTTGATATTCCTCTATTGAGAATTCTCTGTTTCTCTCTATGCCCCATGTTTTAATTGGGTTACTTGATTTTTTTGCTTTTTAACCTCTTGAGTTCGTTAGACAGTCTGGATATCAGCCCTCTATCAGATACATAGGGTTGGTGAAGATCCAACCATGTTCATAGCAGCTTTATTGGTAATAGCCAGAATCTGGAAACAACCCAGATGTCCATCAGCAGAAGAATGGATACAGAAACTGTGGTATATTTACCCAATGGAATACTATTCACCAATTAAAAACAAAGAAATCATGAAATTTGCAGGCAAATGGTGGGAACTAGAAAAGGTCATCCTGAGTGAGTTATCCTAGAAGCAGAAAGACACACATGGTGTATATTCACTTATAAGTGGATATTAGACATATAAGATAGGATAAACATACTAATATCTGTACACCTAAAGAAGCTAAGCAAGAAGGAGGACCATGCAAAAGATGATCAATCCTCACTCAAAAAGGCAAATGGGATTGACGCCAAAAGACGGAGAACACAGGAAACAGGACAGGAGCCTACTACAGAGGGCTGTTGAAAGACTCTACCCAGCAGGGTATCAAAGCAGATGCTGAGACTCAGAGCCAGTCTTTGGGCAGAGTGCAGGCAATATTTTGAAAGAGGGGGGAGATAGGAAGACCTGGACGGGACAGGAGCTCCACAAGGAGAGCAACAGAACCAAAATATCTAGGCCCAAGGGTCTTTTCTGAGACTGATGCTCCAGCCAAGGACCATGCATGGAGATAACCTAGAACCCCTGCACATATGTAGCCCATAGCAGCTAAGTCTCCAAGTGGGTGCCCTAGTAATGGGAACGGGAACTGTCTCTGACTTGAACTCAGTGGCTGGCTCTTTGATCACCTCCCCCTGATGGGGGAGCAGCTTTACCAGGCCACAGAGGAAGACAATGCAGCCACTACTGATGAGACCTGATAGGCTAGGGTCAGATGGAAGGGGAGGAGGACCTTCCCTATCAGTGGACTTGGAGAGGGGCAGGGAGGAGATGTGGGAGAAAGAGTGGGATTGGGAGGGAATGAGGGAAGGGGGCTACAGTGCAGATATAAAGTGAGTAAACTGTAATTTATAAAATTAAAAAAAATACATGTTAAAATAATCAATTTAAAGGTACGTAAGAGGTGAGTATACTGAAGAGCACCCAGTCTCTGTAGGAACAGAAATGTCAAATGCTGGACAGATTTCCCCACGAAAACAGCTAACCAGTAATGGGACTCCACCTATTGATTCAGTGAACCCAAATGGCCAATTTAATGTGGTAGATATCACTTGTAATTACAGAAGGCAAGAGTCAGCAAAATCTAGTGGTCATAAAACCTTGTAAAAAAACAACCAGGACATTTAGCTCATGACACCCCTTCCTTCCTTTGCATTTTAGGGGTACCAGGAAGGTCCTGCAGGAGCTGGCACTTGCTGCCCGCGCTCCTTAGCTCTGCCCTTGCACTCTACTCTGACGGGATGAAGTCTGCTTCTGTAGCCACCATGCCAGCCCTCCCCAATTAGCACACTTTACTACATGCAAATACTGTTTCCACCTTGCGTGGCGGGCACAGATCCAGAGACCATTTCTGTGGTCTTTCTTCCCTCTGGCAAGAAAACACATGTGTTTCCATTTTAAACAAAGCCTTTTAGAGGCTTTTATTAGTGAAGCATGGAGGGAAGAGGTGTGCTTGAAGTAAGCAGGGCTTCTTCTCTGCTGAAGTTCAATTGGTCATTAAAAAGTGCAAAGAAAAAACAAAACAAAACAAAACGCAACTAAAACATACTGAAACAACCCTTTGAGTCATGGCTTAATACATACGTAATGGACTTTATTTGAATCTACATTAAACACTCTTTCCTAAGCTTGCTCATGCCACAGCATCTATTTCTTCCCGAACCAGGCATCAACTGGGCATCCTGCATGCCAAAGAGCCGACACTCAGCACAACACACCAACTTTGCAGTAAGTCACAGGCACCAAGGGCACAAGCTTCTCTCTCTGGGCATCAGGCACCATCTCTTGTCCTTCACAGAGCTAGGGGCTGTCTGTCATCTTCATAGTGACAGGACAGTGTGCCAGATATGGGACAGCCACAACATACAGACGAATGCAAATAACCATCCAGTCTCAAGATCCACCAAAACTTGGTAGCGTTGGTAGTGTTGTTTAAACACATGCATTTAAAGTAAGCACAGGCTTACCTTCAGAGTGAACCAGCCGCTCAGTGTGAGGAATCTATATCCACTTTCACTTCATGCGACACTCAATCACTAACAAGTAAGTTCACAGCCCAGCTTTGTTTTCCTTGCTGTGCTTTGTGCAGAGAGTTCAGAGTGTCCACTCCTACTGAGATGCAGTGTCCAACATTTCCATCATCAGTTATCTGATTTAAGCTCCCAAAGTTTTGTACGTTGGAAGTTACTGCTAAGAACTTTCTGCAAAGTGTAGTAAAGTGTGAAAACAAAATGTTGGAGGTACAATGATACCCATCATGTAGCCCAAGTACATGATCCCCTAGGTCCCCTTTGTCTGTGCTCCCAGCCCACGTACCCAGTCAGGCACACTCCCTAAGCATAGGGAAATGGGCTTACAGTACAGGTACCCAAGACATAGAAAGCAGAAAGCATGGTGGAATGAGAGCTAGGGCGTCTGTGAAACAAATGCAACTCAGTGCCAAGGGTTTGGACTCACTTTGTGTTTAAATGTAAAACCAACCAACCTGGCAACAAACAGGCTTTTGAGTGATGTCTCCCTGCCCTCCCCGAAAAACATGGTGTGTTGATGCATCATACAGTAAATGTTTAAATACAAATACAAAGTGTGAACTTAAATTCCACTATTCTTGATGACTATGTATATAAAAGAAGTCTTTTTGTAATTGGCCAGAATTTTTAGAGAAAATACTTCAAACATCTGTCCCTATAACTTACCTTTCCAAAGTGGAATTACAATGCAAGTTAAGATATAAAAATTATACAAGTTTGACATTTAAAGTCACCAAGCTAAAAACTGAATCCTATATTATTTAATTCAGTGAGATTCATCAAATTATTTTGTTAATGTGAAATCATATTCCTACTATTTATTATTTTGAGACGCACACTGTTTGTAAACATATTTACATATGCAGTAGTAATTTTACACAGCATTACTTGTGGTAGCATTAAAGAGAAACAGCCCCAAAGTACATGTGTGGAGATGGAAGAATAACTATGGGATAGATGGCCATGTGACCGCATCTCACATATTCTCTCAGAAGAGGCAGAGCTACACCTGTCATCAAACAGGAAGCACATCAGAGAAGCTTACACAGTTCCTGTTCCCTCCGGGGCATTTCTAAGGCCCACAGCTTTTGGCCATGGAAGGAGGTGATTCCTGCTGTAAGCAGAAATCAGCACGAAGCCTCTGCCTTTGCTGGCTTCTCACTGTTTGTGCTTATGTTGCTTTACTAGCTATGGTAACCCCGTTATTACTTTGGCAAACTTAAACTCTCTAAGAAGGAAAACAAAACCTGGCTCAGACCAAGAACAATGAACGTTTCACGAATGAGGCTCCCACTTTGAACCTAATAATTTCCCCCAGGTCTTCCAGGGGCATCTTTCTTCACATGTTTTTCACAGTCTGAGAAAGGACAGCAGATAAAGAAGGATTTCTTTGGGACTGGCCAGGGATGCAGCATTCCGTTGTTGTGATGGGGATGTGACTGCCATGGACAAGGGCCATTCTTTCAACAGTACGGAAGAGCCATGTTTCATAGATTTAAGACTCATTTCCATCCAAACATGGGCTTTTTCTGTAGCAAGAACTACTCTCACTTTCTTAGTGGAACAAGACAATGTCAGGGGCTCTTCCATCTGGGGTAGGCTGGCATATAAAAATATATAGAAACTCAACAGCTTCTCTACATAATAAAGTATAACCATGATAAAACATGGTAGAAATTGGGAAAAACAACTTGTGAAGGACTGGAGAGTTAACTTTGAGAAGATGCACGACTGCCATAGCAGCTACCTGCACCCAAGACTGTACGAACAGGGCACAATTGCAAATCCTTAGTGGAGAAGGCATCATGTTCTGATAGAGACCCAATGCCACCCCCCGCTTCTCCAGCAGGAGCTGCCGTGTTAGAGACGCATTAGGGGATGGTGAGACAGCAGAACATGGAGTACCCTGAGCTAGATGGTGGGTGTTTCGTACTTTCTTAAGTCTCCAACTTTCTTGAGGGCACTAAGGTGGCCAGCCAAGCACATGGCTAATGGAAGAGGATTCAAAGAGTATTTTGGGGGGAAATGAATATAGGCTATAAGGTTTGAGTATAAGGAAAGAAAAACTCAGGAATAATATTCTTTTTTTCCTGTAGCAGGAATATGGCTGTGCAATTATATTGAAATTAGTAGAGAGTTGAGGTAACTTCAGGAAAAAAGGGCCAAACTATGTTCAATATTCTTCTGTGTATCAGTTTGCAGGGGTCTATGACCAATCAGGACTTTCACTGGCTTCAACATAAAACTTTTTATTGTAGTAACAATAGCTTGGGATGGAGAAAACATACAAGTTTTTTTTTGTTTTTTTGTTTTAGAAACCAGAAATGCAACAGAAACAGGATGCAATAAAAAATGAAAATTCAGGTACAGGAATTATGCATTTCATACTGAATAATTATATCTGCAACTGCCCGCAAATCCTCTCTGGTAAGCTGTGCATCTAAACTCACCGACTGCCACGGGGTAAACACAGCTCCATCCATCAAGCCGCCACTTGACAAATACATTCCATAATAGAAGTTTATTTTTATGGGAGGCTGAATCAAGGACTTTCCCATGCATACAAAAACTTGTCAAAATTATTTATGAGTCTTGCTGAGACACACAATATGTCATATCAAACTCCTATTTTCCTTCCAAGTACAGCCTGTCAATATCTCTGCTGCTATCAATAATGGAGACACGGCTGATAGCGGCCTCAGGAGTGTGAGGTCATGTGCCCATCCAGCTGCACAGTGTGGCTAAGAAGCCTCCACTGGCTCTCCAGAGGACATCTACAGACACCTGGCACTGCACACAAGGCCTCTGTACCCCATGCTTGAAAAGTTACAGCTGATTACAGCTGAAGCAAAAAAAAAAAAATCATAGAAGATATTTCATCTTTCATTTTGCACATAAAGTATTAGTTAAGTGTGATAAAACAAACACTTGAAAATCATAAAAATTGCTCATCCCCTGTGAATTTTCAATGATGAAAAATTAACTTGATGGGAGGGGCAGTTCTCAGAAGCAGGCTATGCTGTGATGAGAGCCCAGTAAGCCTGGGTCCTTACCCTAATCTGCTGTCTTTTATTTCATATGAAATCATCAGCTGATACGCAAGAGCTCAGCTCTTATTCAGCTGTGTGGGCCTCCCTTGCTCTGGCTTCCTCAGTGAGAACAAGGAAAACTTGTGAAGGACTCCTGAGATAATTTGCAGGAAAATGCTACTAGTCTTCAGCGCCATGAGCAAAGAAACTTTAGGGTCCTCTCGTCAGCTGTTCTTGGGAACAGGAACTGGGCACAGGAAGCCAGTCTGGTGGAGAGGGCTCCCCGAGAGCTGAGGATGTGTGCAGTACTGCTCGTGAACTTGGGGTGAGCAGGTGCATGAAGTGCTCGGGAACCCCAAGAAGGATCAACAGTGTCCACGCCCTTCCCTGGTTCTGTGTGAGTGTGAGGTGTGAGAAGGGGTCCCCTGGGAATCCAACCTCAGGTTCTACAGCTTCCATCTACTTTCACCTCTGGACAGGGAGCCTTGGGGGGAATGGGGAGACTTGCAGCTGCTGAGATTCTAAGGTCCCTGGAGTACCATCTAGTCACTGTGGCCAACAGCAGCGACATGCTGGAGGCCCCTCACGTGCTGACTGCCCTTGGATGCCACTGAGGTCTTTCCTCTTAGAATCCAGCAAACAAGTAAAATTTTGTTTTCTTGGAATCCTGACATTCGACTAAAAAAAACTGTTAGTAGGATCTTAAAGAAACCCATTTTTTTGGTTTGTTTTCCTCCTGAACAAATTGGAAAGAAATAACAGGAAAAGGTTTAAGGGAAGAAACTCGGGTGGGAGCACTTACAACTCAAAATAATTTCTCGGACGTTCCTTGTGTTTCTTGGACACTCTAAGCACTCTACAGAATCCCTCCTCAGGCTCAAGATCCTGCCCGATGCTTGCAAAGGATCCCATCCATTAATCACACAGAAATGTACTCTGGCAAGGAGACAGGGTGAGAACCGTTCACTTGCCTCGTGTAGGCCAGAGCCATCAGGCTCAGTTATGCATCTTTGATGGAGGTGGTATAGCAACAACCTGGAAACAGCTGAAAATGTCACTCTTCCCACATATGCCCAAAGTCGTGCTTCCACATGAAAAACATGGTGAGCTATTCTCGCAGTTTTGAAACAGTCACCTAAAAGAGCAGGGATTTGTCTCAAGAAGGAGAACCTCGCCTATTTCAAAATGAGTTGGCGGTGCTGAGTAATGCCGGCATGTCTACTGCCGCCACATATAAAGAACTTGGAGGTTTATGGTCCAAGAACAGAGCTGCTGCTGTTGAGGCCATCTCGGTAAGTAATCAAGTCAAGCTTCCTGTAAAGTAAGTCCAAGCCAGAAAAGCAAGCACGCACCTGTGCTGAAGCACCACATTTGCTACTTCCTTACCAACCACAACACCTGTGAGGCTGTGGCCATGATTCCCAACCATTAAGAAAGGGAGCCGGAGGCACTGAAAGATGGGTGATCCATCCAGTCTCCAGTCTGTATGTGATGCAACAAACCCTCCGCAGCACAGCTGCAAGAGAACTCCTGGGAAGGGGTGTGATGTGGACGGAGACAGCAAGAAGGGCAGTCATGGAAGGGCTCACTGCATTTTCTTAAACTCCTGTTTAGAAGCCCCTGGTTTGACTGTTAAGTCATGAAAAGCTCAATCATTAAACTAGGAGAAAGAAAGAAACTCACATTTTCAAAATGCAGCAAACTCTTTCAGATGAAAAGCTGAGAAGAAACCTGATTTTGAACACTCCTGACAAACAGAGCCCTCTCTAGCCTTGGCAGATGCTACCTCACAGGCGCCATGTCCGTGGGCTCCATGCTAGCCCGGCAAAGCTGCAGCTCGCTCATGGTGTGTGCACTGTCCTTTCGACTTGCTTTGTGTGCCGGTTCCACCATCTCGCCCAGTACTCAGCATAGGCCACACAAGGAACAAGGGCCCTAGGAGCAACACTGCAGCACAGGAGTAGCCCTGCCTGGGTGAGCTGGAGCCACCGGGCTGCCTGGCTCTGAGGCCTGCCAGCTTGTGAACTGCTGCTGCCGCGTCCTTTCCTGGGTCGGCCTAGCCCAGGCCTAAGCACCCCCAGTGCTGCTGTTTGTGGTGTGGCATCCTGGTGCTGCTGCATACTGCATACCAGGCCTTGCTGTGGCTTCTTAGGTGTTGGTAGCACCCCTAGAGTGGTGACAATACCGAACACCTCTCAATACTGTCATATGGTCTCTGACAAAAGTCTTAGCTGAGAGCCACTGAGTCAGTAATTACCAGCCTACAGCATCTTACCTTCGATTCTCTGTGTCACTGTGCAGGTTAGGGTTTTAATAAACTTGTCACAAGCTAGAGTCATCTGGAAAGAGGAAAACTTAACTGAGAAAATGCTTCCTCATATTGGCCTATAGGCTACTCTCTGGAGGCTCTTTTTTCCCTCCTTTCTTCCTTCTTTTGAGACAGGGTCTCATTGTTTAGCCCCAGCTGGCCTCACCGTCACAGAGAACCTCCTGCCTGTCCCCAAGGGTTGGGATTAAAGCTTGTGCCTCCACGCTGGGCTGGGAAGCATCTTCTGGACTGATGATGGGGAAAGGCCCAGCCCACTGTGCTGTGGTCACCACTAGGCAGGGTCATGGGTTCTATGGAAAAGCAGGATGAGCAAGTTATGAAGAGCAAACCAGTAAGCAGCATTTCTCCATGGTCTCTGCTTCCTCAGTGCCTCCAAGCTCCTGTCTAGAATCCCTGGCTTAACTTCACACAGAGATGGACAGTAAACTGTAGCTGAAATAGGCCTTTCCTTTCTATGTTATTTTTGGCCATAGTCTTTACTGTAGCAGTAGAAAGCAAACTAAGACATCCATCGCTACAAATATCTGTGTGTAAAATATTGTTTCCATTGTTGCTGCTATCCTGGTCAGTGTTGTTTCTTTGGGTGGCAGGAGCCACAGCAATGGACAAATGTTATTAGACAAAATAGGGTGAATTCAGATTTTCAGATAAATGATAAATACGATAATATTAGGGGTGCCATTACATTAAAGAATGACTTCTTGTTTAGCTAACTGAAACTCTATGGGGCATCCTGCATTTTTATTTGCTCAATCTGGAAATCCTGAATTAGAGATTCCAGAAAGGGTACCTCCCTTGCTGTTTACAGGTTTTATATGAAGGTAGTCTGCATTTCAGCCAACTCTATAGCAACAGTTCCACGGCTCCATGTGTTAAATGGCTTTCTTTCTTTCTGCCTGTACTATTATCACACGATGTGTGATAATAAAGTATAATTTGAACATCTGGCACATTTCACTCCAACATCTTAAAAATGTACTCTTTCCCAGAGAGAGTTGCGAGCTGCTGTCTAGCAATGAGTTGTGATTACAAAGAAAAGTCTTCCTCAGAATCAATATCCACAAACTATGTAACTTTCTGACTCAGAATGTCCAAGCTGGAGGTTTTCAGGGTGCTGCCAACAGGACCTCAGCACTGCTCACGGTACCATGCCTCTCTAACTGTTCTCCCCAACCTCCATCCCATTCAACCTCCTCTTCACTCTCTCACACTTGAAAAGTAAGGCCTGTGTGGGCGCCCAGGAGCAAGACTGGTACAGTGGAGCTAGCAGGCTTGCTACCTGTGTTTATTTGGAGCTTTGTACAGCTGCTCTTTATGCTAACCATCCAATACAATTATGAACACACTCCCAATTTATAGTTTCCTAAGGTTCACAGGACATAATTTGGAGACTTATTGTATGTCACATACATTACTGAAGCTTTGCTGCATTCTCCACAGTCTGTCTAGTTGGCCTACTTCATGCTAAGTTCAAGTCTCCACCCTTTTCCCGTTCTATGCTGGGAACAATGTTACACCCAGATTCTGGCCTGGAGCTCCCAGTGTGCTGGGACCACAGGGTGAGCATTGATAGTTCTGAATGAAAAATGTTTATAGTTACCAAAGGGCTTTAAATGGCAAGCCTGGAGCTATGCAAACAAATCAGGGGGGCGGGCAGAGTTATCTGGAAGGTGAGTTACTGCAAACTCCACGGGGTGAGACCACTTTATGTTGGCACTGATGCCATTGCTTGGAACATTTTAATGATTTTCCAAACATTTTATGCACACACATAATCTTTCACGTTAGTTCATACTTTCTTATATGGCGTAATATTCCTGATCAAAGAATAAACACAGAATAGGTAGCCAATATGGCTTACAATTAAAACTAGATGCCAGGTTATTGACAATAATAAGAGAAAGTGTTGTGTGGAGAAGGCCTAACACTGAGTAGACACAGGTGGCTGCGTGATGAACCGAAACTGTGCCCCTGCTCTGTGTTAGACATGCTCTGTCTCTGCCCCTTCTCAGACATCACAGCTGCCACAGAGGGAGAAGGTGCCCAGTGCCAGCTGTGATGCCTGCACAGCTCTTACCTAAGACCACAACTGACCAACTTTTTCTAGGCTGATGGTATGTGCTTACCCAGTGAGCACACCACGTGGCAGACCTCGGTCAACAGTGATAGCTAAATAGCACCCACTCCCTGTAGCTCTGACACCTTTACCCATTTTATTCATCCTTTCCTATTTTAACTGAAATATTATCATACCATTCCCCCTCCTTTGCACATTTTAATAACACCTATTTTCTCTTTGCATTCTCTCCGAATTTTCTGAGCTAGAAATATATCATACCATCTAAAATTGATGAGTTCTGAATAAATGCCATACTCAGCTGGCTCAAAGAGTACAAAAAAAGGGATCCAGTAAAAAGTGTTCTTCAACTCACCTTCCCAAAACGGGGGCTTCTCAGTGACCCCAAGAGAAGACATGTGCATCACATGCCTGTCTCTTTCCTTTAACACGAACAGCAGTGTGTGCTGCCCACGGGCCAGCATCTTGCCCTTCCTCCACAAGCACATGAGGACTGTTCTCAGTCCTTCTACGACTTTGTACTGTTCCCTGTGGGGGGCTCCAGGCGCTCACAGTCTATCCTGCAAGTGCTTCTGGTGGAGCCAAGTGTCCACCATGCTCTGATCAGTCCTGCTTGCTTTACTTCCTGCAGCACATACTGTCACAATCCACTGACTGTGATGCCACACAACGCTTACAGTCACCGAGCTGCAAAGCAGTGGTCAGGACCAGTTCAAGAACAGAAGGCGATGAAGGGCTGCTCCCCAAAGTGACAAGCTAGGTAAACGCATCCTTCTTGTGGGCATCAGGGCACACAAAGCGTTTACTTTCAAACTACCACGCATGGACATGACAATGGGATGCTGTACTGTTAGAAGATCAGTGGCTTTAGAATACTGGGGTTTTTTGTTTTGTTTTATATCTATGGTATGCAGTGTGACTGTAGTGGTAAAAGAAGATTATGCTGAATGAATGTTCGCATGAAGAAATACACTTAAAACTTTAAAACAAAATGTCAACTGAAAACAAAATTCACTATCAGCTGGAGTGTTCAAATTGACCTTTCTTGGGATTAAGAGAAATTTCAAGGCACGTGTGTGTGTGGGGGGGGGGGGGGGGAGGGCACAAGCACTGACAATCTTTTTCTACTTTGTTTTTAATTTCTAAATTGTACTTAATTTTTAAGAAACGGAGGGTCTTTCCTCTGTGCAACCCCTAGGCAAGCACGCCCCTTTTCCCTGGTGGGGGCTGAGGGACCCTGACGTACTGCCACGGGCAGCCTCTAGCTGAGGCTGCTGGAGGCTCCTAATTGCGAAGCCCTTACAAAGATTGAACCTGATCATTCACTGAATTGTTGAGTTGATGGGATTCGTGTAGCTGGTTATAAATTGATAATCTAAATTAATTCATTCAAGCAGAAATCGATTCTGTAGCTCCTGAGAGCTTGTAATAATGCTTACCTCCCACTGCTCCCTGCCTTCTCTGTTTCATAATACTGGGTGGAAACAGCTGGATCCAGGTGACCTGCCAGCTCATTAAATCTGTTACACGTTCCTTCTGGTAAATGATATTAAGCTGAAATGTCCTAACGTTGATTTTTTTTTTTACTTTAATTTTATGACAGAAATAACCCAATTTGTAATACAAAATAAAAATCTCCTTGGATTACTCTGCCTTGTTAAAATATTTTATGCATTTTTCATTTACACAAAGGTAATGGAAAAACACTTAAACTATCTGTTATTTAAACCACAGGAGATGTGTTACTGAAAGTCTGATAGCTGCAAAAATGATTGTCTCTTCATAGTCTTTACTTTATATCTGTAATAAAAGGCAGACAATTCAATTCATTGGTTAGTAAATAAAGTATGATAGTTTTTATTTTGTTTTCTCTGCTTTCCAAGAGCTAACATCAGCTTGCTTTTAAGTTCATTTAGAAACAGGCCTCATTACTTTCCTCCCCTCTCTGCAATCAAAAGTGTCTAGTGTCCATTTGGAGGCTCCTGTTTTCTTTGGCAGAGGCTGTAGCCAGTATCTGACTCCTCACAGCTCCCTTCCCCGAGGTTCCCTTCCTACTACAGGTGCTGTGGGGTGCAGTCAGGGCACTGCCTCTGCTGCACCTTTTTAAAACTATTAAAACCTACCTTCTAGCAGACTCCTGACGTCATTGCCTTTCTGCATGCCCAGCAGGCAGAGGTCAAGCACTTCCTGAGTATAGTACTTTCTTCACAACCACAAACGGTAAGGTTTCTCAAGTAATGGAAAAGATTAATTGGACCCCAAATTCTTCACCTCCTCAAACGTGCTACCATTTACCCAGAGGCCAGAAACACTATCTTCCGGCTGTACAGCCCACACTGGGACAGCCAGGGAACTGCCGGCCAACCACCCTGCCTTTCCAAAGGACGCTATGTGAATTGGGGACATTAAACAGGCAGATGAGCAGAAAACAGTATCATGGAATTCACCAACATTTTAACACTAGGTGTTGAAAATGTGCTTAAATGTTTTTCTAAATATAACCCTTAGCACTGAACACCTAGTAATTCACGTCCAAAGTTTCTATAGTTTGTAACTATATTACAATAGTTAAAAGCATAAGTTTAATATAGTAATAAATGATGCTATATGCTTGACAGTTAAAAATGAATACAGACGAGCACAATCAAGTGAGAAAAAGCATGTGTGCTGCTTCTTCACCAAAGGTGCACTCTAGAGGAGGCTGTGTGTGCATAGTTCCAGGGCGATGGAAAAGAGGCCAAGAACCTCCTGTCGTGGGCCTCACCAACCAGGAAAGGCAAAGCTTAGGGCTACCTTCTGGAACTCCCTGTTTGCCTCGTTCTTTTCGCTTGAGAAAAAGAGAAAAGAAGGCACCCATCATCTCTTTAACAACTCTAGTCTGAAAAAAACTAAAGAATCAGGAATAGAGTAGGTGTGGCGTGAAAGTAGAAAGGAGAGCGACATGATATGTTGCCATTGAGGGTCACTGCCAAAGTCCTGTTGACAGCATCTCATGAGAGGCCTGCGTCAAAACTGGCCCCAAACCTTGATCCTGTCCATAGATAACTACGGTCGCTGCCCACCCCACCTTCAGGGCCTCTGAGAATTTGCAACGTTCTCCACAAAGCAGGCAGTACTGCAGAAAAGAGAAAGCAAGGCTCTTAGAGCCAGCGGCCACAGATGATGCTAAGGCAACAGTTTTCTGGACACAGGCAGAGTACATGCACAAATAAACTCACAGCAGTTGTGGAAGTGTGCACAAGACTTGCAGGAGCCCAAGCATGGAAAGGGGGGTGGACATGCAGTCCCCCTAGCTGTGAGCCTAACCCACTGGCACTGGACAGCTGCTGAAGGAGAAGTTTTCTTTGGGGCTGTAGTGAAGAACCACAGTGCACTGAGAGCCACGCGTCCACATGTGGGAAGCACAAACTGGACATGATGTGTTTTAAACAGAAGACATAATGTAGGGAAGTGGATCACAGAGGAATTAGAGGTGGAATAAATATTATCAAAATACATTGTATGAAATTTTCAAAAGAAGAATAAAAGGTATTCAACTGAAAATATTCAAGAAATGAGCAACCTTGTGGTCTAAGTCTTTTTACATAAAAAACAAAGAGAAACAAATTGAGAAAACACGATTTCTTCATTAAAAAATTACATTTATGTGAGTGTGTGTGTGTGTGTGTGTGTGTGTATGGTTTATATGCACGGGTGCACACCCAGTATGTGGAGAAGCCAGAAGACAACTTTCGGGAATCATTTATCTCCTTCTATCATGTTAGTCCTGGGGACTGATTTGGCCTTGATGTGTCTGTCTTCTTGTTGCCTAGAAATAAGATTTCTAACTCGTTCTTCAAGCACACCCAAAAACCTGCAGCTCTTACCCTATGGCATTTCCCCTTGCGATTGCATTGCTTTTATGTGTTAGTACCTGATAAATCCACAAACATTTGCCACCTGTATCAATTATTTAAAAAAAATCAAGTCAAAACAAGCAAGCAAACAAACAAAAACGCCCCCAAATCAAGCTCCAGCTCTTCAGATTCACTCCAAGTGTATAGTGCCTGTTACCTCTGGCTGTCTCTGCCTACTTCACCCCTCAGTGAGGACTGTTCACGAGCACCCCCCTTGAGCACGTCTTCCTGTCCTTAGACCCAAATGCCATTTCCTGTTACCCATCCAAATTCGCAGTGAAGTTACACTCCCTTCCAGCTGCGCCATCAGGGATGTGAGACAGCTGTGTGCACTGTGAGCAGCTCCTCCCCGCACGCTGCACTGTTCCGGATGCGCTCCGCATCCACTCCATGCGTCCTAGAAGTCCTCACAGGAGCTTTGCCTGCAGTTCCGTAAACACCACCTCAACATATTTGATCTCGTTTCTTATGTCTGTAGTTTCCTAATTTCAAACTTGAATTTGTAAAGATGTAAAAAGCCTGCTTTACACTTTTATCTTGTTCTGTAATGCAGACATTTTAGAACCCATCTTTCATTTACTATATATGTAACATATATGTTCCCTCCCCGACCTTACATAGCATCTCACCATACAACCAAGGCTGGCCTTGAACTTGCAATTCTCCTGCCTCGGCTCCAGAGTGCTGGGTTACAGACCTGTGGCATCCCACCTGCCATCACTTTCCTTTTGATGAGCTTTGGAGGGTAAGCTGTGAGCTGCTACCTTCCATCGATGGATACTACACTGTGAACTTCCTAAGATTTTTGTCTTATTAAGTCACAGACAACCTCTCAGAAGCATGGAATTAAAAAACAAAAAAACCAATAAAAATAGACATAGAAAGAGAAGAGATTATGGTTCGTGGTCTCCACTGGGAACAGCACAGGACAGGGTGGGGCAGCTCCAGTCCTGCGTGTCAGTCTTGTCATTTATAACAGTAATGGCAAAGCACTGAGAAGCTGTAGCTACTGTGAGCTTATCGGATTTGAGTGGTTTTCTACTTGTAAGACGTGTTCTCAACCAGGGCAGCATTGTAAAGGTCAGTCCAAACACAGTTTTCCAAAGATCTCACCCGACTGGGAACAGAGACAGACGGCCACATGCCTCACACTTCTCACTGCACCCTTTACCCTTCAGCTTCCCTGGTCTGTTTTCACGGGCCACAGGGAGAAACAGCTATGCTAAACAAAGGAAGCATAACTTCAGTGAACGGTTTCTTGAATTTTGACAAATACAAGCACACTTGTAGTCACGGCCACCACCACCACCACTGTCTGCAGCAGCAGTTAATTTTTATCACAGGTCTGTAATATTCTACTTTATAGACTGCTTATGTACTCATGCATCTAGACACTGGGATTATTTTTAGCTTCCGGCTACAATGGCTAGACCAGCTATGAACACTGAATATAAATCTTTGCCTATCCATATGCTTTTATTGCTCTCAGGTCAATTCTTGGAGAACTGTGCATTCATATGCTAAGCGTATGTTTAACTTTTTGGAAACTGATACCTGTTCTGCAGATGTCTGCATCACCTGACATCAGCACAGCAAGACAGATGCCTCATATCTACCACCCTGGGGCCTCTGCTGCTTCCTTCAGATCTGAGTTGTTCTACGGGCACAGGAGCAGGGGTTTGGGTTTAATTTGCATTCCAGGGTGACTGGCATTCTTCTGGGCTTTGGGGCTGCTTTGAGTAGCCTCTTCATACACCATTCCTTGTTCTTTGTCTACTGAGAATTTATCTGGACTATACTGTGCAGATTTGGCATTAAATCTTCTTCAATGTGCATGCAACACTTTTTGTCTTTGTGGCTTTCCTTTCTTTTTCTTCCTTTGGACAGGGTCTTCTGAAGAGTAGAAGCATTATTTCAATGAGGTCCAGTAATATTTTCTTTTTTGGCTCAACCCATGTGTTCTTCTGCAAAGTGACACGCACTGTCTCACTGTCTTAGCTTTCACATTGTCTCCTGCTCCGAACTTCAAGGTAAGTTCTGTGCTCAGCACGAGGCAAGCCCAAGGCTCACTTGTGGGTGCTGCTGTATGCAGGGATACTCAAGCAGCCTGGCACATTCTGTTGAAAGGTATCTGTTGGTACCCTGATGAAAAAATCATCCAGCCGAGTGTGTATGGGGGAGGGGACTTACTCATAAGTCCACACCATCCTGCTCTCTCTATTGCAGTGTCATACCACAGTCCTCACCAGGAGAAGTGACTCGGAATCGTCCTCTGTTCTCCCTATCCTCACATTCCGTTTTCTTCCCATTTTCCTCTTTCCCTCTCAGAACTCCTTTGTACATTTCAGTCCAGAACTTCAAGTTCACTGTACTTTTCTGTATGTTTAACATCCCCTTGTGCTAATCTGGAAAGCACCGCATTTCTGGCTATTTTCCTGTTTTGAGATTTCAGTAGTTGTTTTTATGGTTTTTATTTTGTTCACACTTAAGTTAAACACTGCCAATTAGATTACTTCTGTTACATTGCTTAGTTTGATTCTCACATTCCTTTTCAGACGACTGTGTTTTTCTCTTGATTATGGGGCACATTATATAGTACTTTGCACACTGGAAATATTTTATTTGGCAGCAGGAGTGAATTTGGTGTTGAAGTTCACTCTGACCACTGTGGCACTTCCACGCAGATCAGCCTGAATCACAAGTTTGCTTTTCAACTTTGAAATGACACGATTAAGTGAAGAGTGATGGTCGTTAGTGAACACTCAGTGGGCTCAAGAGGGTTACAGAAATCACCGATCAGCAAACAACTTATTTCATACATATCTATGGAAGGTTCATTAAGGTAAGGATCAATTTTTGAAACATTAAAGAACAGCCATTCTAAATTTAGTGACCAACACTGAATACTTATTGATTTTAAAGAAGAATATATGTGCATATGCTACAATGCTAATGTTCCACTTCAAGCTGAAAAATGGCCACTGGTGACTGCTCTTCACTGAAAACCCAACTACTTAGTCAAAATTTGGACAAATTGCTTAGATGTGCAGTTAAAGTTTTGATGCTAAAATGTTTAAATTCTTATGGCTGAATAAATCAAAGTCAGGAGAGAGATCTAACGAGTTTTAAGTACACATCCACCCCTTTGTTACCAGAGCCCAAGGGGAGGTATATAGATAAGGATAGCCATGCTGAGCTCAGGGCAACTCCACCCATGCCTAGAGTCTGCTCTAGGTGTCCAAGTGTCCAAGTTCTCATGAGTTGCCATGAGAGGCTAATAAGTCAGAAAAGCTGACTGCCTACGGAAGCTGGAACAGAACACCAGACACTGGCTTCACCATTGGTGACTGGCAGTTCAGAGGCCCCTTACACCTGCACAGAGCCATGGACGTTTCTGGGTCCTTTGCACACTGAACTAGGCAGGACATGGCAACACTGTCACTTCTCTAGCTTGGATGGCATTTTAAAGGAAAACTATACAAAAGACAGCAGAGTACAATGGCGTCTGTAGTCCTAGCATCTGGGGGGAGGTAGGGGGAGAAAGAAAATCAGGAGTTTCAGGTCGCCTTCAACTACATACTAACTTCAAGGCTAGCCTGGTACATAGGTAACCCTGTTTCAAAAAACCAAAAAAATACACCAAAGAACTGTTTGTAGTATTCTATTTCACTGAGCTGTATGGTGGGAAAAGGCCTCACATACAGTATCTGTTTGAGATACTCCGAACACCAGAGGCCTAACGCAAGAGCTGGGAATGAGCCTGTGTTTTGCTTCTGCAAGAAGAGTTAATGCAGCTGAATGCTCCTGGCCAAGTTCCCTAAAAAACATTTGTGCAAAGTAAGTTCCAAAGGTCTGCACCGGATGAACCATCTGTGCAGTTAGGAAACCCTGTTAATAGTTTTGCTTTTTGAAAAATACTTCTGTTGTCACACAGAGTTTCAAATGCTTAATAACAGGCAGAAACAAAATATAATCAAGAGTTTCATAGGGAATCAAATCTGGAGGTGAAGGGGGAAAAAAGATAAAAATTAAGACAGAGCTCCCCTCAGTGACTACAGTTTTGCTATAGTATCTTAGCTTGCCCGGCAACTGCTCGCTCGCTAACCCAGTCATGGCAGAGCTGGAACAGTGTGGGGTGATGAGTACCCCCTCCCCACAGTTGACAGCTCCAAGACTGGAGTGACTGAAAGCCTCATAGGTGAGCTTCACTTTGTCTCCTTACCACTCTGTAGTCCCAGCTCCCTCATTCTATGGTATTTACTGTTTTCTCTCAATTCCACAGTACTCTTGAGAATCACAAAACGAGCATGCATGGCACCCACCACGATTTTTCTAGAAATAATGTTTTTTAATTTGGTAAATAATATTTTACAAAAGTGGTTCAGGATACACTGAAGCTGCTCAATAATGGATAGGAATATCTGCAGAACCATAAAACTTTAATAATTAAAATTCATAGACTCAACATAAAAGATGAATAAATAAAAAATACAGAACAAAAATTAATACAGAAAACATCATATGTTTTATAACAAGGCAAAATGATGCTAGTAACTGATATGTCAAGTTCATATTTCTCTAAATAAATAGCAAATTATTCCTCTGCCTTTCTTTGCTCACTTTGGGTAGGCTGAGAAGTACAGGTCTGGGGGAGCATGCAACCTGTGCTGACTAAGCATCATAAAAGCTGTGACAGGTCTCTACATGTTCTGCATACATTACCACATCACAATATGGCTCACCTGCAGCCCACAGAAAGGTGGAAAGGTGGAAAGGCGGAAAGGTGTCCCCATCCTCTTGCAGTTACTATCCTGCCACATCCCAGCAAAGAGCTACTTTGTGTCACTAGTGATCATTCTTTTCTAAAGCACAGTGATTCAAACCACACAGAAGCACTTGCTTTGTGTCAACCTATTTCATCCATGACCTTCATCCATGCTGTTATTCAAGCCATTTCTTTATTAGCGTAATTACCTAATAATCATGATTGTTTATTACCTGATCTTCTGACAAACTCTTGTTACTTATGACTTCTGGTTACTTTCAACAACACTGTATACACACTGAAAACAGGTTTTAATTTTTTACTTTTAGATTTATTTGAGTGTTTTGCACGCACGTATGTTTGTGCACTACAGGGGTTCCTGTTGGTACCTGTGGAAGTCAGAGGAAGGTGTGGGAATCCCTAGAATGTAATTATGGATGCTTGTGAGCTACTATGTGGGTACTGGAAATCAAACCTCAGCCCTCTGCAAGAGCAACAAGTATTTGTAATGCCAAGCCATCTCTCTAGTACCAAGGTCAAGGTTTTGTGTGGTTGCTTGTTTTCATTTCTTTGGGATAAATTTATGAAGGGTAAAACTGCTAGCATATAGGATGTCAGGTTTAGCTTTAAAAGAACATGTCAAACTGTTTAACAAAGTGGCTGTACCATGTTTTATTCCCATCCCCAATGTCTGATAATTCCAGAAGGCTGTGGTGGCTCCGTTAGCATTTGGTACTGTCTAGCCTAACTGATCTGATGGCATGACACTGACTCATCCTGCTAACAACCAGTACAGCGAGAAGCACGCCATGTGCTCACTGGGCTTGTAGACAGTTCTGGGAACTGAACCTAGGCCCTCATGTGTACCACACAAGCACAGGACCAATTGAGCTCAATCTCCATCCTCATCTTTGGCCAACTTGGGTGAGGTTTTCCTCTTTTTACTGAGTTATAGTTGGTTTTCTTGATCAAAACTGTGGAATTTAGAACCCAACTGATTTTGTATAGATTCTTTAACTCTACTTTTTTGTTCTGAAACACAGTCTCAGCACACAGCCCTGGCAGGCCTGGAACTCACTGTGTGTACTATATTGGTTTAGAACGTAGAGATTTGACTGCCTAAATGGGAAGTAAAGGTGTGTGCTACCCTGTGTCTTTTTACTTTTTTTCTAACTTTTTTGAAAATTAATTAATTTTTTAAATTAGTTTATTCAATTTGTATCCCAGTTATAGCTCCCTTCCAATCCCACACTCCCTCCCTCTTCTTATCCCATGCCCCTCCCCCAGTCCACTGATAAGGGAGGTCCTCCTCCCCTTCCATCTGATCCAAGCCTATCAGGTCTCATCAGGACTGGCTACACTGTCTTCCTTTGTGGCTTCTTTTTTTTTTTTCAATGCAGTTTATTCAGGAACATTGAACAATCCTCGGACCCTGGGGAAAGCCAGCCCACAGCTTAAATAGCCTCTGGGTAGCCAACCCAGGCGTGCCACGTGTGCAATGCAGTGGCTTCTTAAGGCTGCTCTCCTCTCAAGGGGAGGTAATCGAAGAGCCATCCACTGCATTCATGCCAGAGACAGTTCCTGTTCCCCTTACTAGGGCACCCACTTAGACACTGAGCTGTCATGGACTACATCTGAGTAGGGGTTCTTGGTTATATCCATGCATGGTCTTGGGTTGGAGAATCAGTCTCAGAAAAGACCCTCTATCTAACTTTTTAATAGATAGTAAAAGTTTCAACTTGGATAATGTTCCATTCAACTCTTTTTCCTCTCTCTCTCTCTCTGCAAGTAAGTTTTTATTAAATTTGCCTTCCAGTATGTCTGTGTGAGGGTGTGGAAACCCCTGGAACTGGAGTTACGGACAGTTGCGAACTGCTGTGTGGGTGCTGGGAATTGAACCCAGGTTTTCAGGAAAAGCAGCCACTTAGCTGCTTTTAACCACTGAGCCATCTCTCCAGCCCCTTAATTATTTTTCTTACCATGTAGCATTTGTATTCTTAGGTCCTATTTAGGAAACCTCTAACTATCCCAAGGTCAGGAAGATTTTCTTTTGTGTTTGTTCAAGAATACTACCAGTTTCAGGTTTCTACTCCATTTTGAGTGATTTCTGCCAGTGATATAAAGGTCAGACTACCTCCTTCCCTATTAGGAACATAGAAATAGCCCAGAACTGTTTGTTTAAAAGGTCAAGCATTTCTTTTAACCACTTTGCTGACAATCACCTGAACACAGGTACCCTGCTATGGGCCTGTTTATGGATTCTTCCTAGGCCTATGTCTGTGTGTCTGAGACACTATAGCTAGACAGCAGGTCTTCAGATTCATTTTCTTCTTCCAAACCAGCTTAATCACAGGCACTTTGCGTTCTCACAAGGATCTTAGAAATCCCAAGCCGATGATCACTAAGGTAGACCCTCAGGATTCTTACTGTGACTCTACGGATCTGGATCCACATAAGGAGTTGCTACTGGCAATTTGAGTCTTCCTTCTGGTCACTTTTGACTATTTTCTGACTATTTTCTAGGTTTATTTTACCCCCAGTCTACTGAAAGCCAGCATAAGATAACATTCTAAAATCATTATAATAAATTTTTCTAAGTTGTACTAAGGAGTTGTAATAAATGAAAAGACCTTTAAAAGGTAACGAGCTCAGCATCTACTCATAAGCAGATCCTCTCCTCCTTTGGGTGATCATCTTTGGTGTTTTGTAACAGTGACAGGAAAGCAGACTAGAAGTCATGAAAGTGCAAAGCAGTAGCACTCCACAGAAAAATGTTCCCACTGTGCTTTGCTCTCTGAAGCTCTTGCGCACCTGGCTAGCTTGGTCTGTAAAAACACATATGGAGCCATGAAAAGTCTTTGTAGCCGCAGAAGTGATAACGGTAAAAAATATTCAGAGAATGTCACAGCTTGAAAGTAAGCTTCCCCAGGACAGCAGAGCACAGGATGGAGGAGTGTTTTTTTTTTTTTTTTTTTTTTAAGAAGGGGTGGAGGGATTCATCAATTAAAAAAAAATACTACTGAACAAAAATGACAAGACTCATCAGAGGTAAAATTTCTCTTTAATTTTACATAATTTGGAACCACTAGAGACATATTTAATTTGTCATTTTGGAACAAAACTTCACTGTCTGCTTGTAAGATGCTGAAATATTTCTACTGTTCTAGCTGCTGTGTGAGAAAGACAGCAAACACAGGTGGAGCCTATAAGGACGGTGCAGAGAACTGTGGATGTGTCTTGCTACTCCTTCCTCAGCAGGCATGGGGGGCTGCTGTGGGAACCACCCCACAGTGCAAGGCACAGTGGTCTGCCTGCCCCGTATAGGCTCCAGCAATTCAGGAACCTAACACATCTGTCTACACTAGCACAACCCCCAAAACAGCTAAGACTAGTGAACTGAGTGGCTGATGGCAATGGCCTGTAATAACTGCATAGTCTTCATGATTTTGAAGGAAGTCAGTCAGTTTGCTATTGAGCATTGCCTCTCTGAGAAGAGGCTGGTTTTAATAATGGCTTTAGAGGTCTGTTTGCCTTGGGACTTTTGGAGAAATGTTTAACAAGGGGGCCTCACTTTTACAGACGGAGATACAGGAGAATGGCAAAAGAAGAAACCTGGATGTGTACCTGTAAAAACCCAACACTTACTTTCTGTGAGCTGCATCCTGCAAAGAAAGCCATCAGAAAGACCCCAAACCATTTTGTGTGGCTTAACTCCCATTTTTAGTATATAGAAAGTGTGGGAAATGGAAAGCTGTGTTTTCTAGCTCAGTTACAAAGCCACAAAATCCTAAGTCTCCCACCAGCACCGGCTAAGCATTGATTTTATGTGGCAAATGTCTTAGAGTGCATTCACAGCCCACGTTTATAGTTTTTATAGCTTAAGGCAAAGTGAGGCTATAGCTGGAAAATAATCCACATGAGAAATGCAAGCACCTTGCTCACTTTCCTCCAAAGTGCCTGATTTGACTGGACTCACATCCTTCTCCAGAGCACCCGCCTTCCACCAGCTCCCAGGGACACTGCAGGAGCTATCCCTCTTCCAACACATGCTGTCACCATCTTGGAGATGTTTCTGTCTGCACCATGCTCTGCTCTTAGCATTCCACACAGCAGAGTGGTTCTGTCTGACCCAGAAGCAACAATGATCTTTGTGAAAGTCAGTACTGTTCTTCTTCTGTGACACTAGCTAAGACTAAGAGGCAATGGGCACTCGTTAAAACCTGATGACAGCAAAGGCTAGCTTACCTACTCGGTGCAGAGGCACCTCCGGGCTGTCAAGACCATGTGACTTAAGTCTTGACATGGCAGCCACCCCTGTGAGGGCATGGTGTCTGTATTATGTACCTTTCCTACCCTATTTAGGCTCTCACCCTCCCTCCAATGAGCCCTGAGGCTGCTGCTGAAGAAATGGGCTCACATTTCATTCCCACAACCTCCACTGTTTCAGGTCCTGCAACATTACTCTAGGGTTCCCAACTCCTACCAACAGATCTCCCTACTAGTCCCCCCTATACTCAGGTCTTGACAGTACTAGAGGAACAGAAACAGAGACCGATGTCATCTGCCATAGACACACTGAAATTAGAGATGGGCGTGGCCCCCAGGCCACCGAGGGTGATGGGCAGCAGTGCAGCAGTCTCAGAGCTAGCTGCCATCTGGGATGATAAAGCAGTAGGTTCTCCTCCTTCCACTGCAGCTCGCACTCATTCCAGACTCCTATCAGATGCCCAGAACCTCTACTCTGGAGCCACCTGGTTTTGACTCCTCCCCCATACAGGCACCTCAGTCACATCTTGGATCCTCCTCCATCTCAGCAACACTGCTGGCTTCTATACATGCTGGATATTTTGGCAAATAAATTTTCAGAGTATTGTTGGCTGATAAATGCTTTAAAACATTTTCACGGTTCTGGCTATTACAAATAAAGCTGCTACAAACATGGTTGAGCAAATGTCCTTGTTGTATACTTGAGCATATTCTGGATATATGCCCAGGAGTGGTATAGCATCTTGGATATATACCAGGAGCGGTAAAGGATCTTGAGGAAGCGCTATACCTAATTATCGGAGAAAGAGCTAGATTGATTTCCAAACTGGTTGTACAAGTTTACATTACCAAAAGCAATGGAGGAGGGTTCCCCTTTCTCCACATCCTTGCCAGCATGTGTTGTCACTTGAGTTTTTGATCTTAGCCTTTCTAATGGGTGTAAGGTGAAATCTCAGGGTTGTTCTGATTTGCATTTCCCTGAAAACTAAGGATAACTTTTTTAAAAGTGTTTCTCTGCTATTTGATATTCCTCTATTGAGAATTCTCTCTTCAGCTCTGTATCCCATTTTTTAATTGGATTATTTGGTTTGTTGGTGTTTAATTTGAGTTCTTTATATATTCTGGATTATAGCCCTCTGTCAGATATGTTCCTCAATTGATACAGAAATTGTGGTACATTTACACAATGGAATACTACTCAGAAACTAAAAACAAGTAAATCATGAAATTTGTAGGCAAATGGTGGGAACTAGAAAAGATCACCCTGAGTGAGTTATCCTAGAAGCAGAAAGACACACATGGTATATACTTACTTATAAGTAGATATTAGACACATAATATAAAATAAACATACTAAAATCTGTACACCTAAAGAAGCTAAGCAGGAAGGAGGACCCTGGGTGTAAGATGCTCAATCCTCATTCAGAAAGGCGAACGAGATGGACATCAGAAGAGGGAGAAAACACAGAACAGGACAGGAGCCTCTGAAAGACTACCCAGCATGGTATCAAAGCAGATGCTAAGACTCATAGCCAAACTTTGGGCAGAGTGCAGGGAGTCTTATGAAAGGAGGAGGAGATAGAAAGACCTAGAAAGGACAGGGGCTCCACAAGGAGACCAACAGAGCCAAAAAATCTGGGCACAGGGGTCTTTTCTAAGACTGATACTCCAACCAAGGACCATGCATGGAGATAATCTAGAACCCCTGCACATATGTAGCCCATGGCACTTCAGTCTCCAAGTGGGTTCCCTAGTAAGGGGAACAGGGACTGTCTCTGGCAAGAACTCAGTGGCTGGCTCTTTGATCACTTCCGCCTGAGTGGGGAACAGTCTTACCAGGCCACAGAGGAAGACAGTGCAACCATTCCTGATGAGACCTGATAGACTAGGGTCAGAGGGAAGGGGAGGAGGACCTCTGATATCAGTGGACTGGGGAGGGGTGTGGAAGGAGAAGAGGGAGGGGCTGGGATTGGAAGGGGATGAGGGAGGGGGCTACAGCTGGAATACAAAGTGAATAATTGTAATAAATAAAATATAAATAGTAATAATAGTAATAATAATAAACTTTCATATTTTATTTGATTACTCATTTCTTGTGGTGCTGGCCTTAAATGAAAGCTTTATCCATACTAGGCAGTCCTCCTCCTCCTCCTCCTTCAGGACAGGTTCTCACCATATAGTCCTGGCTAGACTAAAAAGTGCTATATAGACAGACTGGCCTTGAACGAGAGATCCTTGAAGTGTGTTCCACCATACCTGGCCTTTAGGGCAATAAGTTCTTATGCAAAGTAACTGTAATCAGTTCAAGTAAGTTGGAAAGCATCATCCTTTTAGAAAGAGGAAGAAAAATGAAAGTCAGAAATTTAGTCCTTAGTGTTGTTCTAGTGGTTATCAAAAGTGGAAAAGAAAAGATGAAAAAGGCCACTAATAAAAACAACTTATCTTCCATTTTTACACTAGTTACTGCATAATCTTTTATGAAGAATTTACGTGGAGTTCCCAAAGATGTTTGAGTGTTGAAATTCTCTCCTTTTCTTCTAAATAGAAAAGATTTTTTTCGACAGTGATAATAGCTTTTACACATATCCAGTCAGCATTAAAACCTGTCATTTTAACAAAATATAATCACAGTTTTCTTTGTGATTTATGTGGTTTGAGTCAGAATAGCTCCCATAAGCCCATAGAGTTGAAAACATAGTCATTAAGGAGTGGCACTACTTGGGAGGGCTTTTGAGCTGTGGTCTTGTTGGAGTAGGTGTGGCCTTTTTGGAGGAAGAATATAATTGGGTGCGAGCTGTGAGGTTTCAAAAGCACCCCCCACCCCCTTTACTGCCTGTGGATCCAATAGAGAACCCTTAGCTCCTTCTCCAGAACAACGTCTGCCTATGTGCTGCCATGCTTCCTGCTAAACCTCTGAAACTGTAAGCCAGCCCCACTTAAGTGTTTTCATTTTTAAGAGTTGCTGTGGTCATGATGTTTCTTCACTGCAATTAGAACATTGACTAAGTCATGATTCAAAGCGGTAAGTAGAATACAATTTTTGATAAAACTTGATCCGAACTACCATAAGTAATATATAGTTTAGAATAAACTATATATATGTAATATATTTAATATATAAGTAATATATATAATATATATAATACACTATATATTACTTTTAGTTAAATTTTAAACTTTGATAATAATATTTTTTATAATAATATTTTTAATGCTATACTATACCGAGAAGAATAATTTATTAGGCCATAAATCTGTTCCTATTAAGTGACGGCTTTCTGCAGGTGTGCAGAGTATAGGACAATGTCTCCTGTCTTTTTCACAGCTCAGTGACAGTATGAGATTCACCACAGCTTCACTCTCTCTCATCTCTTGCCACAGGACAGGCCCTGGAGCAGATTCAAAGGTAGAAGAGCTGGTCCAGAACTGCTCCTCCTCTCACTATTTCCTCCTTTCTGTTCTCCAGGCTACAGGGAAGCTGTACTGGGTTTCACCTGCCACCTATACACCTATGTGTCCTTCCTGATTACTCCTGCTGCACTGTCAGGTCCCCTCATGATGTCATGGCTTGGGCGTGTAGTCTGTTCTGAATTGTATAAAGACCCCCAGAGCAAACTCACTCCCCATGACACTCCCTACAGCTGCTGCCTTCAATGTTTAGTTTGCAGTGGCTTCTAGGTATCTCAAGTTTGATGCTCTGCCTTTATCAAGAACTCTAGAAGTTTCAAACCATAACCATCTCCCATCCATCCCACTCCAGTCCAAGACTCTCACACATCCTGCATTATCCCGTCAAGATAAATGTTATCTTCGGTTTTCCTTTCTCAACACTGGGGACTGAAGATACTGCTCCCATGGCTGGCCTCTAGAAAAGTTCACAGGCCTGCTTCTTAATCTGACTCCTAACACTTATTAAGTAAGGCAGTGAACCCAAAAGACCAGGAATAGACTCCACTGTAAATACATGTTGTTGTTGTTTTTTGTTTGTTTGTTTGTTTGTTTGCATACATGTTCAAACACAGGACGCAAACTTCCAGCGAAAACAGGAGAGGAATGTGGCTCCATGGCCTAGGGGAACAGGGTTTTTAAAGGGAAAATATGCAAGCGGGGACTTATATGCTTTGGTATTACATGATTGGGTAAGGGAAATTGACTTTTGAAATGATTGGTCCATTTTAGGCTCCAAGACCACAAATAGTTCTGGTCTGGTCCTATGGGTTTGTTTCCTAGCAACTGTATCTATAGTAGGCAGAGAAAGAATGCAGTACGGCTAGTTCTTCCCTGAAGGTAGTTGGACATGTCTCCACCTAGCTGGGCTTTAGTTCAGGCTTGTGCTTTAAACTTTAAAATAAGAGTCACTAATTTCTTATTCTTTGGTCTCTTAGGCAAGACTGCCTGAGTGCTGGTGTTTCCCAGTCTTTCTTTATCACAGCAGTAATGGCTCCCTATCATGCTGCTATCATGGAAGCTGAGACCATTTCACACAGATCCATGGATTTCCTCCCTCAATGCTCACTCCTGGGCTCTGCAACACTGTGTGCCCTTGCAGTCTCATGCAGACATCCAACTTGCCTACAATGTTTTAAGGTGCAAGTACCTGTTCCAACTCAATTCCCACTCAATTCAGTACCATGACACCCATGAAGACTTACTGACTGCCGCTCACATTCTACATATAGTTTTATCAGGACAAAGGCTACATCGAAAGACAAGAGGTCACAGTCAATAAACTCATAAAACCTTGAACATATATTTTGAAATTAAGGCTGGAAAATGCCAATGCTTACTGTACATAAAGACAAATTTGCATTAAAAGAATAGGGTAAAGTCATGAAAAAAAATTCCAAAATTTTAATAGAGAATTTGGATTTAGGAAAAAAACCCAAACAAACCCAACCAATTAAAAGGGCACTTTGCTGCAAGTCAGACCAGAGCAATGCGTAGGAGATGAGCAACAGCACAGTTATGAGGATCTGGAGGAAAAGCACAGCAGGACCGTTGCCCCCTCTGTGACTCTAGTCTCCAGAGCTTCAGGTAGCATGGAAGGCCAGAAACGCTGTATGGGAAATTACAGGAAAAACAGTTCCTAGTGTTTAGGCTGTGCTCTCTTCTGTGCCACACGCTACACCCTCTTACAAAGGCTCTTTTCTTTTCCTTAACCTTTACAGTGCATCACTGCTGCACTTACTGCCTGTCCACTAATCACTTGGTAGCTGGCTCTACCAGTAGATAGTCAGTGGCAGAATTACACTTTTTTTACTTGTACTCATATGACCACTGGTTTACAGCAGCTTCAAGGCACAGATTTGAATAAATCAACATGAAGCCACATACACTTTCTTTCAGGGAAACAGTGAACATTCTTACATAAGGAATGAGAAAAAAATAATTTCCTAGAATTGCTGAGATCTATAGCAAATGTATTTTCTACTTGTGAAATTGTGAAGAATGAAGAGATGTGTGTTAGTTTTGCTGTCACACTTCAAGCTTCAAAAGAAACAATTACTAAGTGTGATAAAGGCAGAGTCGAGATAAAAGGCATTAGATTATAGGCTTTGGCACCATCCATACAGTGAGAGTCTAGGGCTACACCCTCTGGATGACGAAGGACAACTGGACGCTGAAGTGCTTTAGCATGTCAGGTAGCTAACAGACAGCACTGCTCGCTACTGTTTCAAACACCTGTGGAGCATGCTGGGACCTGAGGTGAGAAGCTTTCCACTCAGAATCCATGCTCTCCAGCCAATTATGCTTGTAAGATTAATATTTCCCTAATAAGTTATTAATTAATAAATTTAATAATTATTAATTAGGGCTATAAATCAAGGTAGGAATGCAAATGACCATTACCTATGAGAAAGCAGGTTTAAGGTACAAAGGTCTTCTGAAATACACAAGAAAGCAGCAGCTATGGAAGGTCCCTTGCAGCCTGCCTGCCCAATGGCCCTTGCAAAGCCATCTCTATCATCTGACTAAGGTGTCTGTGGTGGCAGCTGGGGTCTCCAGGCAGGCATATTGCAATCGAATAGCTGATTTCACAAGCTATCCCATCTTGTGCTTGCTAGGGTGAGAGATGGAAGCTGGAGGAGCCTGATTGAGATGAGCTCAGCTGTTGACTCACTCCTACAAGAACTTTCGTAAAGAGCTGCTCTAAGCATCACACAGGCCAGCAGCAAAGCCACCAAACCATCAGAAGACAAGCAGATTAAGCAGATGCAAACACAGAGCTTCATATCAAAGTGCTAACCGCCCAACAGGTTAGAATTCACACTCCACATATCAAGACAAGCAGATTAAGCAGATGCAAACACAGAGCATCATATCAAAGTGCTGACCGCCCAACAGGTTAGAATTCACACTCCACGAGGCAGCCTTCCACTTCTGGCCTGTCCAGTCTGCCCTGCCGCATAGGGAGCACATCTCTGCGCCTGCACATAAGCAGGCCTGGCAGGAGGAGTTCTAGCACATGAGCAAGCCTGGGAAGAGGGGTTCCAACATATTAGCAGGCAAGGAACAAGGGGCTCCGAGGCTCATTCGACAGTAACTGTGTTCTCCATGTAGCTAATCTTACCAATTCTAAATAATTTCCATGTTCCATCTCAGAAAGCCACATGACATGACATGTGGCAGGATGCAGGTGTGGCTGTCTGTTCTAACAGAGCTGCCTGGGCTTCGTGGGATCATAGAGCTCTGAAGGGCTCCATGGGCGTTGGAGGGAGACTATGTTTGAGAGCTACTGGCAGAACATGGCAAGACAGCATGTCAGATTTCATCCTCTGCAGACATCTACAACAACTGATGCCTTGTAGTCAACGGCTGTTAAATTACCTGTGAAGGGTTACTGGCAGACCCAAATGTTTTTCTCATTGTTTATTTAGTTCCTAAAGCTCTTGGTCTTTGTGCTGATTGCCTTAACTGACAGTACAGGAAATCTGGACTTTGTAAACAGGGCAGTACTCTATTGAATTATAGGTTGTAGGTCTGTAATCAAACTGTAGAGCTAACATGTATGAAGAAATTCTTGCCTTGAAGTACAAAGGAGCTTAATATAAGCAAACACCAGTACTCTAAATAATATTTTAAAAAAGATGAACTTGGAAGAGGGGCAGAGAGACAACTATCTCTGCAGATAAAAAGATCTCAATAAGATAGAATGAGCCACTATTGATGATCAGGAAAATTCAGTTCTTTTCTGACTGTATCAGAACTACTTGATACCAGGAGTGTGTCAAACTGGAAAAATAATGTGAGTGACTACTTCCATAAACATCAATCTACACACACACAATCTCATAGTGACTACCCTCACAAAATTAGTGTAAACTGAAATGGCCAGCAGCAGATAAATACTTGTGTAGGAAACATTTTATGTAGTTGTTAATTAGCACACTAAATAAGAAGGGAGCCCCTAAGTTAGTGGAGGGAGACTAAAATGGCGTGAGGAGAAAGATCTCCAGCATCTCATTCTGGTCTTCTCTGAAGGCACTGCACACGCAGGCAGCAGCAGAGCAGCCTCACCCCGGGATTCAGAATGTGCCAGAGTGGTGCCAGGCACCCGCTCCCACGTGACCAGGTTCGGTAGCAGATGCATTTGCTACCACATTACTATGCCCCAAAGACCTCCTTTTGCAGGTTGGAATGAGAAAAATCAAGGCTTCACTAGTATACTCGTTCATGTTGATCCTTTTAGGTTCTTGTTTTGAACTCTGAGATAGCTAAATGGTGGGGTCTATAAGCTATTTCCCCCCAGGCTTATTATGGAAAGTGTGAATTATAATTTAATAAAATTGTAAAAGTAAACACAAAGTGCTATCAGTGAGTGTTTACTTTGTTCTTGCTGCTTTTTATTTCAAAGGCTGAAACTGACTTTATTAAACAATGGATGTTTTTATGAGTTACCGTCAATCACCGGTAAATGCAATTCTCACTAAGAGTTGCTTTTCAAAACTACTTGATGCATCTTCTACAAGATAACATATGCTTAGATAACACTATATCAAATAATGCAGATATACAAACTACAGAATATTTAAATGCCTAACTACAGCATATGGGCTACTATAGAGTGCTCATAGAGCCAAGAGCTACTGCGCAAGCCAGTGCTGTGTTATAATCAGACTCACGTGGGTAATATATCGCCATAACTCTGCTTCAATTAAAAGCATATTTCAGCAGAAGCCCAGGATGTCGGGTCTATGTATTTTAATAATGCCAGCTTACAACTCTGCTTATGCTAAGTGTACATTACTCAGATGGGCTCAAAATTATGCTTTACATAAATAAAGACTGAGCATATTAAGACAAAATCTTGCATAGTCTAAGTATATATTAATGGGCACAGTGCCAGAATCTGCTGACAGTTCCATATTGTGCATAAAACCAGCAAATCGGTTTAAGATTTTACTAATCCTTTCAGTGAAATTGTTTCTCATTTTTGTCCTGAGCAGAAGAAAAACTTCCTGAGTCTTGTAACTCACTCTGCGTGGTAGCGTGTATAAACAGAGGAGATAACTTAGCAGCGATGCAGGCCATAGTACTTCACTCTTCCTTGGAAACAGTAATACCAGAAACACAGAATTTGGCTAAGTCAGTCTCAAATTAGTTTCTCCACTTGGTATTCTACCCTGTTCTTTCCATGTAAAGGGCACTGAATTTTTTTTTTTTTTTAAGAATAAAAAAACCAAACAAACCTAGTACAATATTATTGCACTGGTTGTAATAGCTGTCTTTTTTTTTACTGTATATACTGTAGTGAATGATAGCAACAGGCATAAAAATAGCTTCTGCACACTCTCACATACCAAGCTAAGAGAGTTTCCTATTTAGCATGATTAACATAATCAGGTGAGGTGATTCGATACTTAGGAAAAAAGTACGATGCCATTATAACCATCTTCAGACAAGCAGCAAATTAAATCTATGACAATGCCATTGACTTGGCCATCTCTCTTCTTTTTGTTTCTGTTAACTCCTTACTAAGATTTATGTTTTAAGATTTTTAAAGATTGAAGGTTGGAACCCTGTTGTTTACTATAAGATGCAACTAAAGATGTGTACCAAGCAGCAAATCAGAAGGCAGGAACTGGTGTGGGCTATTTATAGGCTATTTAATCACTTCCTTTAAAAGATACACAGTGCGAAGGTGTGGAGAGCAATGTCTCCCCTTCTGGAGAGTGACAGGGCCTACGAAGCTGGTACTGAGGTTAGAATGTATCTGAAGATTACATAACCAAACTGAGTAATATACCCTAGATGGAAACATTTCTCTGAAAAATTCATGGAAGAGCCCCACCTTCTAGGGATAAACTTCGTTACGATGAGATTATACTGCAGCTGAACGGACTTCCAGCTCCTCATGAAAAGAGAAAATTGGGATAACTTTTCTTAAAGATACAAGTCACACCTGATCCTTAATCTTGATGATCAGCTTGCTGGGACTTTGAATTAGCAGGAGACAAGTCTCTGGGCAGCTGGGGAGGGAGTGTCTGCGAAGACCTATGTCAACTGTAGGGGGTGCTGCTCCACGGGCTGCCCCCTTACTGAATACAAATGAGGCGTGGGGCTGAACACAAGCACTAATGACCACATAAACTGGAGGTTTTCTGACCACAGACTGGATGTGGCTAGCAGCTTTCTCTTGTTGTCATACCTTCCCTGTCATGGTAGACGATACTTCTTAGAACAGTGATTCAAGATAAATCCTTCCTCCCTTCAACTGTTTTTTGGTCAGGTATTTTTAACAGCAATGAGAGAAGTCACGGACATACCACGCAACTACCAAAGAAGGGCAGGAGCCGGGAAGTGTCCCATGGGCTCTTCTCCAACTCTGGCTGCAGAAGGGAGCAGCGGGTACAGGACTCATCCTGATTGGGACTTCAAGTCTTGAGAAATGGAAGACCATCGATGTCTGTTGATTAAGCCTTTCTGTTTGGAGAACTGGGTTACAGTAGCCCTAGCAAGTTAATGGCCAATATTTGTCTTGTTTATTTTTAAATATTAACATTATTTCGTTAATACCATGAAACTAGAGACATCAAAAAGGATATTCAAATACCGATGTCTGTGTTCCAGGCAACGCCAAAAAGGATGCTTTTGTGGAACTGTACATTGGCTGGTAGCCTCACTACTGACAAGCGTGAAAAGACATCAATAAAAAAACCTAACATACTTGATGCTGATTGCCAAAGACTATTATCTCTCACATATATTTCACAGTTTTCTTTTTAATTCTCAAATTATTACACATGACAGGCCAAAATTCATACAGTTACTACAAACAATCTCATATAAAAAAAGAGATGATGAGGAAGAGCAAGTATGAGTGAAACTTTTACACTTTGCACAAATGACAGAGCTGACATGTCAGACAGCGGTGAGTTAGGTAGCACACTGCAGGACAGGCAGCTCAATTTCAGTGCTCAACAAAGCGACACATTCCAAAACCAAACCTCAGTCCAAGGATGTTCAGGTAAACCATGGACAGGCAAGAAATGGACTGGCCAGGGGCCTCTGTCCTGTCAGCCAGTGGAGTTCAGTGGAAACCCCAGTCATCTCTGACAAATTAAGGAAGCTGAGAGAACGTATAAAAACAGAAAATTCAGGCAACATCGGAACCACACTTCACAAAATTAAGCTGCATGTTAAATGTCAATGAAGTAATATCATGAATATAAAAATACAAATATGACCTACACATACAAAATAGTCAAAATGTCTGGTATACAATCACCTATCACAGTGAGAGCCCAGAAAGTCACAATGTGATGTGTGTGTGTGACGCCAGTATCAGGATAAATACAATACAAGAAGTAAATTGACAGGAGGTTTAATGCAAGTTATCAGAAAAACGTTTTCAGCAAAATTGTACGTTTTTCTGGGACACATATAAAACAAGATATTCACAGCTAAGAAATGGGTTACAAAAGAGAAAAAGAAATATTAAAGAACTGAAAAATACGATAAAAGATTTGGAGACTTACTGACTGAATAAAGAATAGAAAGTAGCTCAGTAGCTGAATAAAGAATAGAAACCCCAAATGTGTGGCATGAAGAAATGAAGAGAACTTGGGTTCAACCCAATCCCACTCTTAAATCAATGGACTATCAGATAAGAAAAGAAAGGTGAGAAGAATTTAAAATCATTTAGAGAATTAAATGGTGGAACATCCAAATTTGATGGAAGACCTGTTCCTACAGACCAAGAAGCTGAGTGAACCTGAAAAAAGAAAACTGAAAAGAAACTTGCACAAAGACACATTATAATTAAACTTTTGAAAAATAAAGGCAAAGAGAAACTCTTCAAGTGAGCCGGAAAGAAACGACACACTCCCTACTGGGGAAGCCAGCTGACACAAAAGCCTGTTTCTCACCAGAATCCAGCAGGCACAAGAGCCTGGGTCTCATCAAGAGCCTTGAGAGAATGACTGCCACCATGGCTTCCATGTCAGGATTGAAGAGGAAATAAACTACTCTAGAAAGAAAGGTGTTTCTTGTCAGCCCCAGGCCAACCTCTGGCTTAAAGGAAGAAATGAGAAGCAAGTAGAAGCAAAGTTCCAGAACAATGCTCATGTCAGTGTGAGGGAAGAAGGAGCAGGAAGAGTGAGACACAGCTACTGCCTTCTACTTCCTCATGAGCTTAGGTGACTCAACTGCTTCCACTGGCAACATCCACTCTCATCTAGCTGAGCCTCACAAGTCACAAGCAGCAGGTCTAGCCAGGACTTGGGAGACACCTGCTTTCCCAGAACACACAGTGTGGCCACCAAGTCAGGAGGTTCACGGCAAAGGGACAGTCCATTCCCTAGACTTACATGTTTACAGACTTTGTGCCCCAAGGAAGAGGCAAGTTTTATGATAGTTTTTTCCTATTAAAAATACCCAGTAAAATACATATAAGTGACAAAATGCTAACTATTCCAACACTACAAAAATATACACCTGACATTATATGCTAGCAAAATACAATGTGATTTTTAAAACCCAGACAAAAAGCAAACTATAGAATCAATTAACAGTTCTTGCCAAGAAGTTTCAAGATTACTCCATATGTTTATGTTAAATTAACTTCTACAACAATGTTTAAAAATTGTTTTAATTTTTACTTTTTAAATTTATTCACTTTATATCCTGATTGTGAGGCCCCTCACTCACCTTCTCCTGGTCCCTCACTCTCTCCCTCTTCACCACCTTCCCCCTCCCTTAAACCATTGGAAAGGGGGAGTCCCCCTCCCCTGCCACCTGACCCCACCCTATCGAGTCTCATCACAACTGCCTGGATCCTCTACCTTTGTGAACTAGAAGTGATCAAAGAGCAGGCAATCAAGCTCATGTCAGAGGCAGTTTTTGCTCCCCTTTACTAGGTGACAAACATGGAGACTGAGCTGTCAATTGGCTACATCTGAGCAGGGATCTAGATCCTCTCTGCCATGGTCTTTGTTTGGAGCATCAGTCTCTGCAGGACCCCTGGGCACAGATTTTTGGCTTTGTTGGTCTCTTTGTGGAGCTCCTGTCCCCATCAAGTCCTTCTATCCCCCTTCTTCCATAAGACTACCTGTGCTCCGACCAAACGTTGCCTGTAAGTCTTAGTATCAGCTTAGATCCTCTGCTGGGTGGAGTCTTTCAGAGGACATCTAAGGTAAACTTCTGTCCTGTTCCCTCTCTTCCACTGCTTCTGGTGTCTATCCTGTTTGCCATTCTGAATGAGATTTAAGCATCCTCCCTAAGGTCCTCCTTGCTGCTTAGCTTCTTTAGGTCTGTAGATTTTAATATGTTTATCCTATATCATATGGCTAATAATCCACTTATAAGTTAGTCTCTACCATGCGTGTCTGACTCTGGGTTACTTGATTCAGGATGATCTTTTCTAGTTCCCACCATTTGCCTGCAAATCTTATGACTTCCTTGTTTTTAATAGCTGAGTGGGTATTCCATTGTGTAAATGTGCCACAATTTTTGTATCCATTCTTCTGCTGAGACACATCTAGGTTTATTTCCAGATTCTGGGTATTACAAAAAAGCTGCTATGAACATAGCTGAGGAAATGTCCTTGCTTAATGGTGGAATATTTTTTTGGGTATATGACCAAGAGTGAAACAGCTGGGCCTTGAGGTAGTGCTAGTCCCCATTTTCTGAAAAAGTGCCAGATTGATTTCCAAAGTGGTTGTACAAATTTGCATTCCCACCAGCAATGGAGGAGGATTCCCCTTTCTCCACATCCTTGCCAGCATGTGTTGTCACTTGAGTTTTTATCTTAGCCATTCCGATGGGTGTGAGGTGGAATCTCAGAGTTGTTTTGATTTGCATTTTTCTGATGACTATGGACGTTGAACATTTCTTTAAGTGTTTCTCTGCTATATGACTGTTTATCTCTGTACCCCATTTTTTAATTTGGAGTATAAGGTTTTTAATTTGGAGTATAATTTCTTCAGTTCATTATATATTCTAGATATTAGCCCTCTGTCAGATATAGGGTTGGTGAAGATCCTTTCCCAGTCTGTAGGCTGTCATTTTGTGCTGATGACAGTGTCCTTTGCTTTACAGAAGCTTTTCAGTTTCATGAGGTACCATTTATTGATTGTTGATCTCAGAACCTGTGCTGTTGTTGGTGTTCTGTTCAGAAAGCTGTCTCCTGTGCCAATAAGTTCAAGGCTCTTCCCCACTTTTTCTTCCAACAGGTTTAGTGTGTCTGGTTTTATGTTGAGGTCTTTGATCCATCTGGACTTCAATTTTGTGCAGGGAGATAGATATAGATCTGTTTGCATTTTTTTTTTCTACGTGTAGACATCCAGTTAGACCAGTACCATTTGTTGAAGATGCTATCTTTTTTCTACTATAAGCTTTTGGCTTTCTTTGTCAAAAATCAGGTGTCCACAGGTGTGTGGGTTTATTTCTGGGTCCTCAATTCGATTTCATTGATCCACCAGTCTGTTTCTATGCCAGTACCATATAGTTGCTTTACTGTACACCTTGAGATCAGGGATGAAGATACCTCCAGAAGATCTTTTATTGTACAGGATTGATTGTTTAAACATGAACGGGTGTTGGATTTTATCAAGTGTTTTTTTTTTTTTTTGGCATTTAAGCAGATGATCATGTGGTTTCTTCTTTCAGTTTGTTTATATGGTAGATTACAACGATGCATTTTCATACACTGAACCACCCCTGCATACCTGGAATGAAGCCCACTTGGTCATGGTGGATGATACCTTTGATGTGTTCTTGGATTTGGTTTGTGAGGACTCTGAGTATTTTTACATCAATGTTTCATAAGGGAAATTAGTATGAAATGACTGCTTCTATTTCCTTAGGGGATATAGGACTATTTAATTTATTTACCAGATCTTGACTCGACTTTGGTAAGAGGACTCTATCAAATAAATTGTTCATTTAATTTAGATTTTCAAATTTGTGGTGTATAGGTTTTTGAAGTAGACCTACTGATTATTTGGATTTCCTCAGTATCTGTCTTTATGTCTCCATTTTCATTTCTGATTTTGTTGATTCGGATAGTTTCTCTTTGCCTTTTAGTTCATCTCTGTTGTTGGTTTTCTCAAAGAACCAGCTCTTGGTTTTGTTGATTCTTTGAACTGTTTGCTTTGTTTCTAATTTATTGATTTCAGCCCTGAGTCTGATTACTTCCATTGTTCTACTCCTCTTGGGTGTGTCTGCTTCCCCCCACCCCCCAAGGATTTCAGGTATGGCATTAAGTTGCTTGTATGAGATGTCTCCAGTTAATTTCTGAAGGCACTTCATGCTATGAACTTTCCTCTTAGCACTGCTTTTATTGTGTTCCATGAGTTTGGTTATGGTGTGTCTTCATTTTCACTGAATTCTAGTAAGTCTTTAATTTTTTTATTTCTTCCCTGACCCAGTTGTCATTGAGTAGAGTGTAGGCCTTTTGTTGTTGATGTCCAGCTTTAGTCCACGGTGGTCTGATAGGATACAAGGGATTATTTCAGTTTTCTTTTATCCATTGAGAGGCTTCCTTTGTGACTGACTATATGGTTATGTTTGGAGAAGGTTTCTTAAGCTGCCGAGAAGAAGGTAAATTCTTTTGTGTTTGGGTGAAAAGTTCTGTAGATGTCTGTTAAGTCCATTTGATTTATAACATCTGTTAGTACCATTATTTCTCTGTTTAGTTTCTGTTTTACTGACCTGTCCTTTGGTGAGAGTGGGGTGTTGAAGTCTCCCATTGTGTGTAGAGATCTATGTGTGGTTTAAGTTTTATTAATGTTTCTTTTACAAATATGGGTGGTTGGGGCATAGATGTTCAGAACTGAGATCTCTTCTCATTGGAATGTTCCTTTGACGAGTATGAAGTGTCATTCCTCATCTCTTTTGAATACTTTTGGTTGAAAGTCTATTTTAATAGTTATTAGGATGGCTAATCCTGCTTTGCTTCTTGGGTCCATTTGCTTGATGAATATTTTTACAGCTCTTTACTCTCAGGCAAAGTCTATCTTTGTGGCTGAAGTGTGTTTCTTGTATGCAGCGGAAAGATAGGTCCCCTGTTTATGCATCCATTCTATCATTTATATCCTTTATTGGAGGTGAGTCCCTTGCTCTCACTGAGAGAGATTAATGACCAGTTCCTTTTATTTTGATTTTGATGTTGGCTGTGGTACTGTGTTTGTATGCTTGTCTACTTTTAGTTTTGCTGCAGCGAAATTATGTATTTCCTGTGTTTTCCTGGGTTTAATTAGCTTTCTCAGGCTGTGTTTTTTCTTCTATATCTTCTGTAGGGCTGAATTTGTGGTTAGGTACCATTTAAATTTGTTTTTGTCATGAAACATCTTGTTTTCTCCATCTATGATGATTAAGAGTTTTGCTGGGTATAGTAGTTTGGGCTGACATTTGTGTTCTCTTAGGGTCTCCATGAAATCTGTTCAGGTCTTTTTGGCTTTCACAGTCTCTGTTGAGAAGTCAGGTGTGATTCTGATAGATTTACGACTATACATTACTGGGCCTTTTTTCCCTTAGAGCTTTCAGTATTTTTTCTTTGTTCTGTACATTTAGTGTTTTGATTATTATTTGGCAAAAAGATTTTTTTTTCTGGTCTTACCTATTAGGTGTTCTGTAGGCCTCTTGTATGCTTATAAGCATCTCTTTCTTTAAATTGGGGAAATTTTCTTCTATGATTTTGTTGAAAATTTCTGGGCCTTGGAGATTAATTTCCTTCACCAGTTTGTTTGTATTTTCCTACCTTTCATTCAATTCTTTCACTTCTTTGTTTAAACTTTCCTCTATTTCTTTCATTGATTTAATTATTTCCTTTCTAAAGACAATAATCTGTTTGACTGTACCTTCCTGTATTTCTTATCATGTTTCCTCCATGATCATCTTCAAAAACATAGATTTAACGCCATTTTCTTGAGTTTCACTTGTGTTAGGGTATCCAGAGCCATTTGCCCTTGGATAACTGGGTTCTGGAGATGCCATATTGCTTTGGCTTTTGTTGATTATGTTTTATGCTAGGTTTTACCCATCAGGTTGTCTCAGGTACTGGCTGGTAGTTTCTAGTGCCTGCTGGAGTCCTGGGGTAGGGGTGGGGAGTTAGTTCCTGGGTAGGAAGGTGGATGATCCTGCAGAAGCCCTCTTCAGATCGTTTGGTATGGTCTCCAACTGGTAAGTGCTTCTCAGGGAATTGGGGAGGCTCTCCTTGGGTCTAAGATCCTGTGAGCTAACTGGACTCCTCAGGAGCCCAGGGGCCTTCCTCTTGCCAGGGAAGGCCCGGAGACATCTGCCCTGCCACTGGATTTCCTGGTCTACCCAGACGCTGTGCTCACATACTGTGTTTGCTAGGCATAGCCATCTTGAAGAACCAGCAAGCCCAGAGGTTTGGCTGCTCTCCCTAGGGATAGCAGCACCTGGGGCTGTTCCAGTGGATCCCAAGTGTCTAGAGGCCTGAGGTTGGAACTACAGTGACCCAGTACCCAGAAGGCATTCACTTGCCTATGAGCACAGCACACAGGCATATGACTAGACAATGGAGGCCCTGCACCTTTGGGAACTCAGGAACTTTTGTGAGGATTAGCTGGGTGCCCTGAGGTCAGACCTGATTTGTTTCCCTCACTGTCAGGTTTACTTTGGACTGGGAGACCCAGTTTCTGGCATTTTTAGGTCCACAGTTCAGTCTGGGACAGTGAGCACAGCACACAGGCTTGTGTCTAGGTAATGGAGACTGAGTGTTTGCAGGAACTCAGTAAGTTTTCCAGGGATTGGCTGGGAAACAGTTGCTGGTGTTTACGGGCCCAGAGTTCGGTCCGTCAGTCGCCCTATAGTCACTGCTGCCTTGATGTTCAGACACAGTATGCAATCGGTGCCCCCATCTTAGATGTCCCCATCCCAGGTCCCATTCAAATATTCTAAGTATTTTTAAATATTCTGCTAGTATGCAAAAAAAAAAAAAAATCTATTTAAAATCTTGAGGATTTCCTAGCAATCATATCAGAGTTTGATCAAAACATAACAAGGGCATAAGAACCTCTACCATGGCAGAAAGTCTGTCTGAAATGTTACTAAGCATATCCAGTGACATCCATTGTGTTGGTTTGCATGAAAAATGGTCCACACGGCCCCACCTCACCCCTGGGCCCCAGTCTCTTATATATGCACATCTGGTCCCTACTTACTAGTACTATTTGGGAAAGTTACAGTACTCTGAAAAGTGGAGCTTTGCTGGAAGAAAACATCATGGTAGGTGGGCTTTGAGGGGTTAGAGACTCAGCCATTTCTTTTTTCACTCTCTCTTTCTCTCTGCATCTTGATAAAATATGACCAGCCACCTTCTGCTGCCAAGCCACCCTTGCCAGGAGGATAACATCCATCCGGAAGCGTAAACTAAGATAAAGCCTGTCTTCTTTAAGCAAGAAGACTGCTTTTACTCATGTATTTCATCACAGCAGCACAAGGGTAACCACACCTACACTCATCAGTGGCTGCAACTGTAAGAGTGTACAATGTGAGGAAAGTAACTGCTTCTGACACTGTCAACGGACTCCAGGAAAACACTGCACTGGCTTTCCTGTCCCCCCAGACCCTGAAGTATGAAATATCAGATAGCACTGGAGCAAATGATCTAATTTTTGTATAGTAACATTCTAAAATGCTAAAAATTGAGCAAAATTATTTCCTACAGGGTTTCATTTAATGCGCTGGGTATCACACCCCAGGCATTTAAATCAATGCCTGGATGTGTTGTGTTCTGTTGGTGTGGAAAGAGAGCTCAGTGGCAGGTGCTTATAACCTTAGATACTCAGGAGCTTAAGGAACCAGGGTCATGAGTTTGGGGGCAGCCTGGGTAACATGGTAAGATTCAAATAGAAAAAGTAAAAAATAAAATTATACTTTTCTTGTCTAACTGTAAACGTTTCAGTAAGCCTTTATTTTAAAAGAATAAAAGCTCATCTATGGAGCGGAAACAAAAATTAAAGAAAAGGCAGCTAAATTCTACAAAGAGTCCAAATAAGGCATAGCGGCAACTGGGGCATGTGTGGGAGGCAGGCTGCTCTTGCTGGCGGCTGGATGCTCAGCACAGCAGCACCAGACAGTGACAAGCAGCCGTCACTTGGGTATGCAATGGTCGTCTGTAAAAAGGAGATTTTTTTAGCCAGAAAATGAAGCACCTGCAGTCTTTGTTCACCAATGAATTAATTCATCCATCAAGTCTCCCATCTAAGCAGATTTTCCAAAAGCTTACAAGAGGTCAGCTAAGCAGCTCAACAGGTACTCTCAACTGGAGGGTGAGGCCAGCACCTCCAAATGGGTCCTGTACTGGGACTCTCCACAGGAACATCACTTCCATCCTATACTGCTTTCTGGTTCAGGACACATTTTTTTTCTTTTTCTTTTATCCTGCTTCCACTCACTACTTTAAACACAGAACAGTCCAGACCAAATGCACCCTTGTCCCATGTCACATCCGCCTCCTTGACAACCACCACCACAACCACCTTACTACCTCCATCAGCTTCTGTAGTCTCATGCTTCCTACACATGTATCAGGGTATGTGATGGCATGAGTACAGGATAGACCCAGTATTTACATACTGTAAAGGACACACAGTAACATGACTAAAGGAATTAGAGAAAAGAAACTGTAGAGTTATAATTCATTCTACAATTATAAAAAAGGCAGTTGAGAAGAAGGTTGCAGAAATTTTAGCTTAAGTAGCTGCTCTTACAACAATGGACAGGCAGCCTGTACGCTATCATTTCAGAACACATGGGCCATCAGGAGGGAACATGTTGTTAGGACACATGCACACTGAGTTTGGCTTTACAGACTAAGATCATCAAGGACAAGATGGAGCCTACCAGAAACAAATATTTAACAGAATGCTGACAGACTTGTGAGCCGGATGAGAAGAGGAAGTGGGGATGATGACCCAGGACTAATAATGCCTACAACTTTATCAGTCTCACAAACCTCAAAAAACATTTTGCCTTGAGGTTTTCCACACGGCTTTCAAATGGTGGTCCCTTGAATACAGGACCTACACTTGTACTATGGATCTGCACAGGAACCAACCAGAGACAAGGGCTTTACAAGAAAGAGTATTTTCCTTAAATTATAAGTGAATTCAACCCCTTTAAATAAATGTTTTCTAAAATGTCTTTAATTTTTAATTGTCAGAGAGAGAGAGAGAAAGAGAAAGAAAGAGAAAGAGAGAGAATCTTCACATGAGTACAGGTTATTGTGGAGACCGGAGCAATCTGACAGGAGATAAACTCCTCTGAGCAGCCTGACATGGTACTGGGAACTGAACTTGAGCCCTGCAAGTGCAGTACGTGTTCTGAACTGTGAAGCTATCATCTCTCCAGGCCAAGCTTTGAGAGAGGGCACCAGTGAGCTAAGACAAGGCTCCCCACAGATAGCTCACAGGCGTCTAACACCCAAGCTGTCCTGAGCACAGGAAGTCTTCATGCAGGGCCACATGATGCTATCTGTACCACAATGTGAACAGCTTTTGAAGCAGGTAAGGGCAGACTCCGCAGGTAGACAAAAAGTCATGACAAGATCCTACTGACTTTGCTGGCCTTCCTAGTCCAGGATCTAAGTGATCACCAAGACTATGCTGTGTCCACAGATACCAATCCAGAACAGGGACCTCTTATTGACAGCTTTTTATGGTTTCTCATTAGCGTCAGAAGAGGAAACCTGGCTCCTCTTCCTCCCTGCTCAGTCCCACATCCCCTCTATCTTATTTACCTTTCTGCCTTTGAGCACACCTGCTCTGCCTGGCTTCTCCTTTGAGCCCAGTCCTGACCAAACTCCCTCTCACAGACAGGTTCCATCCCATAGCCCGTTAGAAACCCTCCACCTTGCAGGTCCATTCTTCCCTGGGTGCTCCATAGGCAGTTGTAGGCCTGGAAGGCTCTCTTGACACATTTTCATAGGCCTGACCTTTATGTCACACAGATCTTTGCTCACAAAGCAATTTTCTTGGGAGACAGAATATGTCTATTGGTTTAATCATGGTGATTTCTTTTCAACTCATGTCAAAACAAATGACTGCATACTTTAAATATATGCTGTTTATTGTATGATCACTATGCCTCAAGAACCCATTTCCTTCCACCACTCTCTTACATCTTCTCAAGCCTGTACCATGAGGGAGGTAGGCTCTTCAGCCCCGCCTCTAGGCTGACTATTGTATTTCTCCTCCTGCCTGGAGTGCCGACACAACACCCATGAGGAGCTCTGATTAGTGTCCAGCTCATTATCAATACTTTTCTGAGGAAAAGACTTTTCAGAGTCTAGACCAGTGGCTACTTGACCTGGGAAATCCATGAAAATGTGACCTTGGGACAGGCCTGAGCAAAAAGATTCTTGCCCATAAGGCCCAGAGTACTACCACCCTAGTGGCTGAGATTAGGAGAGAAATAGTTTGTATCCTCAGAATTGGGTTGCGACCTACCAAAAGTTCAAGTGTGGGTAACTTTGCTACTGAGCTTCCTAGCTCTTTATTGTTAATGAGTTGGCAGCAGCTCTGCAATGACCATGTATTTTCCTCTCTCTGGCCTCTCAGGTTTGTGACTGAAGTGTCAGCTTCTCAATAGCAGTGTGAGGAAGGGATGCCAGCATTTAACAGTGGGATGGTCTAGATGGGTACAGAGGCTGGACAAATCACTAGGGTGAGAATGCGGAAGCTGCCTTCCCCGAGCTGGGCCCGGGTAACTGTTAGCTGTGTGTCTCGCAGCTCCCTGGATGCTTTATCTGCTCTCAACGACCAGGAGACACTTCCCAGCACTACTGTCTTCCTTCCTTCCTCCCCAATCCCTCCCTCCTTTCCTTCTTCCCTCTATTACATACTACAAAGTTGACCGCAGGTGTACTTGGTTCTAGCACTAATTAAAAAAATAATACAAAGAATTTCTTCTACTACACCCCTTCTTTTGTAGTACTGAGAACTGAAACTGGGGCCTCATATGGGAGTTATGCCTCTGGGTCTCTTTTTTACTCTTGATTTTGAAACAAAGTCTCACTAAGCTGTCCAGGCTGGCTCTAAATTTCCTTTGTGGTCCAGGCTTGTCTTGACTTTGTCATTCTTCTGCTTAGCATCCTGATCAGCTAGGATTATGGGCTTGTGCTAATAAGGTTGGTAGGAAGTAAGCTTAGTTCTGAAAAAAGAGTAACTATAAAAAAAGTACTATGTAAATGAATTGCAGGTAACAATTTAGATGAAAAACTATATATATAAACTGAAAGTATTCAACAATAAAAAAATGAATCTATACACTAAAATCTCAATGATGGAGGAAACAGAAAAAAAGAATGCTATATATTAAAAGAATGGCAGGTTTTACGGTTTTCCTGGAAGTTAAAAACATGAAGGGAAATTGTGATGATGGTCAAGAAGAAATATCAAGAGGCTAATGCACACAGCCAACCAACAGGAAGGCATGGTGACAGAAGAGAGAGGGGTCTATGGTGGCTTACTGAGGGTTTGCCCATTTCCCAAACCCTCCAAGTACAGATCAGTCTAATTAACTCATTGGCCAAGTTGAGTAGGAACTGAATAGCTCAGATCCCAAGAGCAAATAGGATAGAAGGGGGCAGGCACCCTGGTCCCTATCACACTGGCCTTGCTTGTTCCTGCTCATTGTCTTGTGGGGACTCCAACTACTTACAAATGACTGGGGCCAGTGATATTTCCTGCTGGGCTCTATTTAAATGTCTGTAGCATTAAAGAGAAGAAAAATCTGGGCAAGTTTGGATATTTAGAGCCACATGGGAATCCCAGTTGCTATGTTCTTAACAAAGAGCTGACACAGACTCTTGGGTACTGAGCTGCTCTTGGAAGGAGGGAATATTATTATCCCTTTATCTTTCATTAAAATCCTTAATATGTGCCACTCCCGAATCAAGAAAAGGGGGAAAACCTACATGTGAAAATATTAAAATTGGTATGGTGCTAGCAAATTTTCAGTATAGACAATCAATTCAGGCTCAGCAAAGGCAGTGGTAAAAGGTCAAAACAAAATCATTAAAGAAGTTTCTAAAGCTTGTAGAAGCCTCATTAAAATCATATCCTGCTAAAAGTATGAAAACCCTGGAGAGTCAGGTGAGAGAGCAGGAAGTATATGTTCACAATGCTCCCATTAGCAAAAACTGGGAGACTGCCCTGGGTGCTGAGGCTGACTCCAAAGCTTCCTAATGCACAAGGAAAGAGGAGGCATTAAAACACTCCAAGAAGCTTTCGTGAAAATGGTGCCTTTACTGCCACAGGGAGCAAAGCAAACAGGCTCTCTGTAATGGTGAGTGAAGGTTAAAGCATCTCATGAAGGGCCTCAAAGCCTGCTCCTTCTCTGGATGAGAACACAGCAGCCAATGTCATTTCCTTCCGTCAGCCCTGCTACACATATTTCCATACCCCAACAAGACCTCTTAGTGAGACTTACACTGTTTGAGGATGGCTCTAATCTGTAAGCAAACAGCAGAAATAATGAAAAATCTTTGCCACTATTCACTGTGCACCTTGAGAATCCACTGCCTTCCATCTTGCTCACAATTTTAAATAACTGTAAACACCAAAGAAAGAATATAATAGGCGAGTCAAGGGAACTGCTGCTGACTGGTTCTTGTATGGTTTGCTGCCATACAAGGAGATGGCCACTAAGTTAGGAAGAGGGGCTAGAAGATATGAGCTGCACATTCATGTGGTCAGCAGCTTGGGTACCACTGCATCCTGAAGAGGACTCTGGGCATCTTTTCCTATGCTGCCATTCTGTGGAGCATCAAGGTGACTGTGGTTAGTATTTCTTGGCAAACTTGTACTATGCACCTATTTCACTTTCTCCTGTTCTTGGAATGAAAATGTCAGGTATAATCTATGGGTGGTTTAGGCCTTTTCCTTTTGGAGAGGGACAGTAACAGGATTCTGATTTTCTGAGGGAAAATAAGAACATGGGCCATGCCAAAGCAAAACGAGCAACCTCTTCTTCCCAGTCGGGCTGTGCTCCTGGAGTGCATGGCTTATGTTTACCCTGTTTCAAGATACACTAACAGATGCCCACGACACTGTCCAAGAACAGTCACATGATGTTTTCCCTGACAGGGTATATTACTGCCCATCCAAAGCTGTGGTCACAAGCTCTTACAATGCACAGTGCTACTTATGGACCTAGGTTTGGTTTTTATGCATGTATGTAGAAAAGTCTGTCTGTATGCAGGTATTGTGAATCAAATACAGGGCCTCTTGTATGTTATACTACAAGGTATCACATGAGTCTTCTCAACCTGGTAATCTACATCTCCCCAAAGTTGCTTTTCAAGAGTAAAGGTGCCAGCAGGGGCGTTGTCTTCCTCACAATCCAGGAGACACACAGGGAGAGAGGTTAGCAGTGAATTAGAGGTACAGTTGACTGACAGATGAAAATCTACAGATTATTGTAGGTTCTATCATGCAGGAGTCAGCAAGCTCATCTTTAGTGTTTAGTCCATTTATTTCAAAATGCTGGAAAGTTAATCACAGAAAGGGTAAGAAGCTCTTTTAAACCCCTTAAAGTCAGCAGTGGCTTCCGGAAGTCCCAGCTCCTTCCTAACAAAGGTGCTTGCTGTTATAAGCACAAATAGCGCGCCTTAAGGATCTGATTTCAAATGTGTGCTGAGCAGAAACGCACTGGCCGAAGAGGCCATAAATGGCCTCTCCCCCACTGTTTCTGATATTCTGCTGTTAGCCACATAATTCTACATATTTCCCATCTGTTCTAAAATGTCAGCTCAACGACCAGCCAGACTCCACTTACCTCTCTACAGCTTGCTCCCCCACTGCTCTTTCTCTGCTCCTTGCTCTGTGATTTGCACATTAAGATAAAGCCCTCATACAAAACACCTTCACAGAGGAATTATCTCTTCTCTACTTGTGACTCTAAGGTTACTATGCCCTGACTCTCTGAAGGCCACATTCTAACTGCTGGTTTTTCTGCTTTTCGGGCAGCTCTCAGCCTTCCCCCTTGCCTGTCCTACACTAACGGACACCAGCAACTTACAAGTATTTACACATTTGTTTTAAATTCCAGATATTCTTGTAAACATATGTTTTCTCTTTCCAAACATGAACCTGAAATGCCTTAGGTTTGATAACAAACGAGTATAATGAGGACAGGTTAAGTAAAAATTAATTTTCTTAGACATATAATTTTCAGAATATAAACAAAATATTTCCGAGTGGCATGTGACAATGCCAAGGTAAGCTGCCATTGTTGGGATCTCAGTGTTTCCTTTATCACAAGTCACAGGCAGACAAAAGATGCTGACAGCATTGAGTCTGCAAAAGTGCTGTCTCCAGACACAGAGATTTCTGTCAGCGAGGCTAGTCAGCTGAGGAACAGCAGTCTGGGCATAGTTTACAAATAAACTGTGTAATCTGAAAAATAAAGACACATGGAGGTGAATTTAATAATGAATCGCAAGTCATAAAAACACCTGCAAAATATGGCTTCCTTGTTTAATGAAAATAAAATAATTAAAAAAACACAACAAAACAAACAAACAAAAAAAAACCAAACTAGCTATTAGGCAAAAACCCCCATTCAAGAAAAGTAGTGGACAAAGGCTGGTGAGAGAACTGTCTTCTTGATAAAGGCACAGAAGCTGAGAGATGAGGCAGACAGAAAGGAATGCTGTGTTCTTCAAGAAAATAATACTTTTCTTAAAAATAATCAGCAATTCACACTTCTGACAGGGCTCTCTCTACTGCTGCCCAGGAGACAAGTGTGCTGAGCTCTATCCTCAGCCCTGGACATAATTATTTTACCTCTCAGGTGTTCTCTCTTTGACCCTCAGGTTTGTAGGTGTGAATTTATAACACTTTTCTGTGTGTGTGTGTGTGTGTGTGTGTGTGTGTGTAGTGTGTGTAGTGTGTGTGTGTTTTGTAAAAGAAAATAAAAAAAGACAGAGGGTTGAGAGAGGTCCTAAGAGCTGGGGAAAAGAGAGGAAGAGAAAAAAAAGACACAGACGTGGGAAGAACCCACCAGGAGTGAAGGAGGAAGTACCTCCTCAGGGCTCCTCATCGGCAGGGAGTAAAAGGGCTGGTTCCAACAGGGCACTTGCCTACCTCTCTGTAATGGTGAAACCAGGCTGACCTGACCGGTGGCCCAGACCCAGAGAACGGCACTGCTGCTTAGTCTGCCACTGAGAGGCGCTCTGCGGGAGGGTGGGCAAGGCCGCCACTCCGTACTCCACTGGCTGCAGCTATGGCCGCCGGAGCTTCTGCTCCCTTCATATCCGATACACTTCCTATACTAGGTGTAAGCGTACGTAATGCCATTTCACCTCCGCTCTATTGAAGAGTTCCGCATATGCTCTGTTAAATTCAGTTCTGCCTCAACGATACTCTGAAATTCCCACACAAGTTGTAATTCAGAAAATAGCGCAGCTGAAGTGGCCATGGAAAACGAAAGGACCTTGGATCTTTCTGAGTGATATTTTAAATCCTGCCTCCTCACGGAGAACCAGTAATGACTTCAGCTAAAATTAGGCAACACTACTTACTGGGAGAGAAAAAAAACGACAGCAGGAAACTGCACAGAGGGGTGTGCCTTGTCTGAGAGCCAGGGAGCTACCCATGTCTTCTCCAAGACTACAAACTCACTCACAGGGAGCCACTGCCAGCCTCCCCAACAGTGGGCGACCTGCTTCAAGTCAAAGACCAGACTAAAACAGCACTGCCTGCCTTCCCACTGAGGAGCAAACAATAGCTTTTTGTTTTTAATTAAAAAACAAAACCACAACTCACTTGAGAGCTGTAATGATATATTAACTAAAGCCTCTCACTTTGTATTTTTAAATTCAAGAATTCATTAAAACATATTTTAAAAGTCCAGTCCTCAAAGACAACATGGATTATGTTTTCAAGGACAAAGCTTAAAAAGTGCCATATCATTATTTCCTAGGATACTTCGTTCTTTTGTTAGTTTTACTTTTTAAACAATTGTTTTTTATTTATCTCATTTATGCTGAGTTTCTTGTACTCAACTTTGATTTAAGCAAATCACTGAAGCCATGGCGTGCTTTCAGATTCAATCAAAGGAAAGAAAACAAGAAGCATATAAATTGTTATAACTCACACTTACATTTTTAAAATGTTTCATTTAAAATTAAAATATACACAAAGTGAAAAAGTAAATGAAGCAATTCAAAATGGGATTAAATTATTTTATCTCTGGTGACCTGCAAGTGCTTACAACTCACAAATTACAACTTTTAAGGTAGTGAATTCCATTACCAAATACCACATCAAGCATGTACAGAGTTTGCTCCAAAGGACTTGCTTTTGTTTATTCTAAGAGTAGGGCAGAGAATAATTTCAGTTATTACAATCAGACAGGTTTCCTGTTGTAACACTAAACCTTCCTTTGAGAAATCTGAAATTGCTATCCAGTCACCTTGCTATTCACACGGCTCAAGGGTCTCTCCATTAGTGGAAACTCTTCAGACAGTTCTCTCCTATTTCCATTTTAACTTGGTTCATAACATTTTTTTCTTACACATGAAATTTATAGCTTTTCTGTTGTACACTCCTATATACCAAAGCTTAAATATATGATGCTAATTAATCTCCTAAAGCCATCCTCTCGCAACCAGCACTACCTTAGGTAATGGCTAATTTGGAGGTGAGGGCGCGATGGACGCCAGGGCCTGGACGTGGCAGCACTATGTAATTTTAGAAATGAAATGGGGTGTTAGGGAAGCCTGTCAGTTGTCAGCACAGGTTCCCGTGGGTAGTGAAGTTAGACAGTCTGGAGGTCACACTGCTCCAAACTCCAGGGTCTCGCTCTGAGATAAAATGCTAGTGAGATACAGCGTCCTGAGCGTCCCTAAGAAGGACGAAGTCAAATCACCATGTTGTTAGGATGAGACCTTGTTTAAGGCCAGAGAGAAGAGGTGCAGTGACAGCCGCATTACAGATCACGAAAGCAGAGCTGTATGTCTGACACTGACACTAGGGAAGAAAAAAACTGAACAATGCTGTGAATAAATCCCAGCGAAACATTTTATACTGTGAGGGGCTTGGACACTGTGATCCAGTCTTCTGATTTGTTTTTATTTTTAGAATTTTAATTGTCATATATTAAAATAGCAGTTTGGGGAAAGAATAGTTTTCGAAGCAACATGAACTTTTCTTTCAAAAAACAAAAACTCAGCAAATGTTGTCACACAAAACACCAACTCAAAAATGAGAGGCAGACAAGATAGTCTCAAAACTCGCTGATTGGACGCTCAATCTGTTCTGCTGCTGGCTGAGGGTTTGCGGAGGAAAAGAATGTGTGTACACATAGTTTAAATATTAGAATTTTCATTAAATTTCAAATACAGATTGAAGATTTTAATTTATTCCACACAACCTTAAAGGCAAAGAAATTTCTACATACTTTAGGTATAAAAATAAGTAATAAATTGTCTTATTTCACTTGTTAATTACTGGATGCTCTCAGTAAACTGCAATGCAAACTATATCCAAAAGAGCCAAGCCACAGGCTTCATATCGTTCACATCATGGGTGAACCAGCGATCACACTCTGGTCAAATGAAATGCAGGTGGAGATCAATTAAAAAATAAACAAACAAACAGTATGCAAGCATAATTTTAATTCCAATCTGCAACCAGCGGAAGAGTTCACGGTTCTCGGCAGTGAGCTTTCTCCCCTAATATTACTGCTCTGACACTCAACCTGTCCCTCTAAAACAAAACACAGGCTCCCCCTTCTTTGCTAATTACATACTGTTTTGTTACAGAAACGAACCCTTTACTGCTCATAATTTCAGCTATCACAGGCTTGGGCATCTTTTCAGATCAATAGCATATAGTTAAGTAAAAACACAAAGGCTAAATGCGACGGCTGCTTGCAAAGTACGGAGTTTTGGTTTTCACATATTTTTCAAGTCTTTCATATTAAAACATTAAATAGAAGTGCAGCTTTAGGGTAGATATACTTTCAAAGCTGTCTGTATTAAGGTAAGCATGTGTTATTATTAAAATCTAGCGTCCTGGTGCAGCTTGCAGTACTCCCGGATGTGTATCCTGCAGTTACAGATTCCATTGCTGGTGGCCACACATCTTTGATAGCAAAACTACACTGGCTGTAACACCATAAAATCAATATGTGTAACCTTCTCTGACACTCTGCACATGGATGCTTCACCAACTGCTATCAGGTAATAGAACAACCAGTGATGAACTATCCTTCTCAGCTAAGGAATCCAGAACAAATTAGAATTAGAAATCAGTGTAGATTAACAGGTTTTTAATAACAAATTCATCTGCAGATCTTGTTTGCTACAAAAAGAAACAGAGGGTAGGCAGCTTATATTGTGAGCGCCCTTGCTAAAACACAAACAAGGGGCAACCCACTCTGAGCTGCACACAACACGCCTGCAGGCTGCACATTAGTGGATGGACGATAAGCATCTACTTTTAAACTTTGGTAACATGCCGATTCCAGTGCAGCAGCCCATCTTTCTACATTCTTCTGGAACAGGCACACAGCATTGAGCATCACTCTGTGACTTTCTAACTAGAGGGATCAAGGTTGAGTAGAATGGTTGTCACCTCTCTCTAAAAATTCCAAAAGCACTGTCGTAGTAGTTATGATGATGATGATGATGATGATGATGATAATGACTTAAACATTGCTCTCAGAGAGGGAGAACAGCTATATAATATGGAACTTTAAGAATCCTCATATTAATGGCTGAACAATGAAGAAAGTATCTAAAACAAATTAATAATACATCAAGCAATAGGACACAATAATATATATTTCTGTAACTGGAAGTCTTCTTTAATGTTAGGAGGAGGAAATCTCACTGAAACAATTCCAAATACAGCATAACTAACTATTTGGTATCAACGGAGACTCACTGAGGAGAGAGGATTTCTTCCTGGATTGGAGGCCAGCAGATGCCGGCAGGTAGACTTGTGACTGACAGCCACCCTGAGTACCAGTCTCCAGCTAAAGGATATTCAGGCACAGAGCAGTGTAGACATGTGACTAAATGGGGCTGAGAGGCAGCCACCTTGAAGAGTAGAGTCCCAGGAAAGTGGGCTGCAGGCCAACACAGCTGCAGTTTTAAAACAGCCTTTCTAAAACTAACACTGGAACTTTTTCTGCGCTTCAGGCTAGACAACCTAAGAATCTTTTCCTTTAAGATGATCAAAGTAAGGGAAGCCCTGTCTTTTCATTTCAAAGCCAAGCCTGATTTCATACGGCAATGGGGCTTGCTATTTATGATCCCTGATTTGAGTTTGTGCTATCACAGAGCACTTCCTAGCCGTTCTTCCATTCATTGTCAGCAAAATTTTACTGAAATCTTAGAAAAGGTAAAGAAAACCTTGCTATTCCAACCCATGCATGCCACACACACACACACAAGTGGCTACATACAGCTTCAGTGGTCTGAGATCTCTGGTCGCAAGTGCTGTATGAGGCTTTGAGTCACTGGCAGTTATGGCACCTCGTACGCACCTGAGTGCGCTTGTTTTCTCTCCTTCTGAGCCCAGCTAATCTCAATGAACTAAACGCTTGTGGTTTATGAATGCAAGCCCCTGAAGAGCAAACATACTAGACGTCTCCATCACCAATGGAAGGTGACAAGGATGAGAGAGTGCAGTGACATGCACATGCTACTGAGACTCGGGACACCATCACTCAGTGGACAAGAAAGTCAGCACTGAGATCAGCAAGGCATGAGGGAGCCAGGGAAGGCCTCTGCAGATACAAAGCACACCCCAGAACCCAGCAGGCGCGGTGGAAAGTTAGAGGAAACTGCTCCAGAAGAAAAGGTGGGCAGTGCCATGAAGTCAGACAGGGCTCCCGCTCTCCTGCGCCAGCTCTAGGGCAGGCTCGCTTGTCCCCTCCTTTCCTTCTCTGTGGTCAGGCCACACCACGTTAATGCTAAGAAGTAACGCTGCAGGAGTGTACTGGAGGACACTAAGTGGTTTACACATGAGCATGTAGCTCGGCTAAAAACAGAACAAGAAAGCAAGCTGAGCAGTGACCTCAGGTTAGGGGGACTGCCACAGGCATGGAGCTAGGAGGGCAGAAGGATCCTGCTGAGGCAGGGAAGCACCCTTCCCTGAGTGCACACTCTTTCCTGCAGAGCACACACCAGGACAGACACTGCTTTTTCTGAAGTTCCACACTTGGTTTTTGCTTCAGTGTTTTTAAGGAGACAGAAGCCTAGGGAAGTTGAGTATTTTCACAAGACACGGCACCTGTGAGTAGTACACATCTCCCCACGTCACTCAGCTATTGGCAACTCCTGTTGGTTCCTGTCTGTGTAAGTAGAAGAAAATTCCCAGCACACTGACAAAAGCAGGCCCCATCAGCCTCTTCAGCCTCATCTGCAGCTGCCCTCCAGCTCACCAGGGCTCTTCTCACACAGTACACTAGGACCATGATCGGGGTCCAGGCATTTTTAGGTCCCAGCCCTGCAGGCTCTTTCTCACTAGTCCCCGGCAAAGCCCTCTTCTTAAAGAAGACATCCTGGCTGCTACTGAAAGCTATCTTTGTTGATCCTGTGTCATTTCTGTCTCTCTTGCTACAGCAGGCTCCATAATGGCCATGATCACATATGTTCTGCTCACATGTCCAGCCCTGCACGAAACAAGTGAATTCCTGTATTTATTTCACTGTTCAGAACCTCAGGCAAAGTGGAAACTGCGACAAAAATCACATGCACTTAGACTGGTCTCAGGACACGACTGTCTAGGTTTTCCTACCCATTTCACATGCACAAAAGAGAGAGCTGAGAAGAGCTGGGTATGCTTGCTAAAGCCATACACTGAGAAACATCAGCATTAGGCCCCACTGCAGATGCTTTTCATAACTGTGGTTCTCTACCATGCCATGTGCAACACTGCTCTAATTGGAGAAAGGAAGCCGATCTCCATAATTTCTACTCTGTAAAGCTGTAGGGCAGTTTAAACAGCATTTGCTGCCTTTTCTTTTGGTTAAAAAAAAAAAAAGCAAAATGTAGAAAACACAGGAAAGCTTGAATTTTTTAGGTTTATTGCTATTTTTCAGTAGCACAAACAGTAAAAACAAACAAACAAACAAACATATGTGGAATCATACACAGGGAAATTATTTATCACTCATGAAAAAGTCATTATAATAGTTATATGACCAAACAAAATAATAAAGAAGGAAAGCAACTACACACCATTTAAATCTGTCTTCAGATGATCAACATCACTAATTCTGTAGGTATCATTTGTATGTTTATGCTCAAACATATTCACATACATTTTCTTTTTTTGCATTTTAATACACACAGGATCATGGCAGTTAAAAAATTCTGCAAATTGCCCTCTGCATATAGCTACATGCTGTGGTTTTAGCAACACAGCTATCTCTAATTCTTTTTAACAGGTGCATATCTGTCCAATGCATGAATAAGCTTTATTAAAACAACCCCCTGAGATGGACACACATTTCCTGTCTGTGCCTGTTACAATGACTCACAATCTAATGATGTTAGAGAGCAGCACATTCATTTTGTGAGACGTGCTTAAACTGCTGCGTCAAGTGGCATCTCTATTTCAAATGTTGATAGTGCAGTGGGGCATAGCAGCCTGAATGCACACGTCAAAAACACCGCATGGCAGCCTATAAACATGTAAAGATCGACTACTAAACCAGACTTCAGAAACCCACCATTATAAATCCCTGTTCAGACCTGCCCTCTTAAAGAGATGTGAGGCAGAGTGCAGGAACACTGATCCTCTGTGGGATGTCTCTCCTCTCTGGCTGCTCCTCAACCTCCTGCATCTCCGTGGTTACCTGATCACTAAGAAGTTGTCCCTATCATCTTGGAACTATGGGAGAGCTTCAGATGAAAATGAAATTCATAAAGAATTTTTAAAAATGCCCATTTTATTAATTATTTAGAGTCTACTTTTGGAATTTAAATATCAGTTATTAAGTGTCTATAGTTTAAATCTGAAAACACAACTAATTCTTTATGTAGCTGTATGCTGGTAAAGGCAGTACTGATAGTAGAACCCCATTTCACGGCAGCTCTACTCAACTATGCTTTGTTTCTAAGAGAATAGAGTGATAGCCATCACCATAGTTAGGTTGCAGTTTCAAAGGAGACTGGAAGAGTCCATCCTACAGGGAGTAAACAATTCAAAGCAGCTTTCAGAAGTTCTTAAAAGAGGCACGATCCACTAGGCCTTCTTCTCCAAGAACCTAGAAGCAGCAAAGCCAGCTGAGGGTCACTCCGACCCGGAGCACCAGGCTGCAGAGACAACCCTTAGGCATGCGGAGCCCCTGGAAGACGCAGACAGCAGGCAAGCAGAGGAAAGCAGCAGGAACAAGCTCAATTGCTTACAACAGTGGTTCTCAACCTGAGGGTTGTGAGCCCCGAGACCTTTTCACAGGAGTCGCCTAGACCATCAGGAAATACAGATGTTTACATTACGATTCATAATAGCAGCCAAACTACTGTTCTGAAGTAGCAATGAACATAGGTTTATGGCTGGGGTTGTCACAGCATGAGGAACCATATTAGGGTTCAGCAGTAGGCAGGCTGAGAGTTGCTGCTCTAGAAGGAAGGACAGCTGTGCTGCCTGGAAGAGGATGCGCCCAGCAGAGCCTCCTGGAAGGACAGGGCAGCCACTGAGCTGCCTGCAGGGTGTGTAGTGAGCTTCAGTTTTCCAGCCTCTGGGAGCTGTCACCATGCTAGAATGGGCTCTGGTGAGTCATTTCTGCTCTCTTAAGCACCCCCCCCCCCCATAGTGGAAGTAAGCATAATAAATGCCCTGGTTCACTAGGCTAGATTTGATGGTGTCTGCACTGAGGTCTGGTGGGGGCTCCCTATCTCAGGGGAGTAGAGTGTGTATCTTGTCACCCAGGAAAAGTCTGTCTCACAACAAATAACTAAAGATTCAACCAAAGCAACAAAGACGTTTTCTTATATTTCAATGAGAATGTTTCAATGTATTTACTCCCATGAGTCCAATTTTGGAAGAAAAAGCAATGCAAAGGGAAGTGGAACAGAAAAGCCCACCAGTGTCTTAGGTTCAGTGTTAGAATGAACGAACCTTCACACAAACAACTAAGGTGATATGTGATCAAAACATACGTTTAGAATCTAAAGTCCCTTCAGGGTAGAAACACTTGCACACAGGAAAGAAACCTCGCCTGCATGTACACTGAGCCTGCAATGCCAATTCCATCTCTAATGATTATTTTCCCTCCTGAGCTTCTGTAACCTAGCCAAGGACAAAGAGAGCTTTGTGTCTTTGATAGGGTGACTGCTCTTTATCCCTATTTGCTTGGTGCAAACACAGTCAAGTTCCTTTGTGAAATGAGCACTTTCTGGAGGTCATTTGGACCATAATTTTAGACCCTAGCCACTATCCTGATGGTCCTTCTTAGGAAATTGGACCCAGTGGGAACGTTTGCTCCTCCTTAGTCTATGGATCAGCATTTTCCTTCCCTTGTAGTTCTTAATTCCTGTAAGTGGCAATTATTTAAGATACATTTAGAGAAGGTACAGTCTACAGTCATCCAATAAAACCTAAATATCAAAAAGAACAGAAAAAAAAATTTAACAGTTACTAAGTATAAATGGGCCAGCATTTTACATTTGAGAGGGACTGGCAAAGTGGCACATGAGTAAATGGGCAAAAATTTAAAAAAGAAAAAAATTGTGCAGTTAAAAAAATTAGGCAGAACTAAAAGGGCATCCTATGTGCCAAAGACACATAATTGTAATTAATGCTATTAATTACAAAAGGTTAATATTATAGCCAGAGTTGAGACACAGGGGGGAAGATCACTCGTAATAAATAGGACCTGGAAATCCACTCAAAAGGCACTAGATATGGAACGTCCAAAATTTAGATCTTTTAACTAGCATATGATTAAAACAATAGACTGGAACAGCATTAAAACACACATGCACACTTCACAGAGTAGCCTATTTACCTAAGAGCCACAACTGTGCAGAACCCTGTCAGGACAACTGCAGCAACTGCATGGATGTGACAGGTTCTATGTAATCAGAGAAAGCAAAGAATTCTGAAGTGATGAGAAAGCAAAGATCTCTAAAGTTATGTGGCCACGGGCAAGCTGGTGGCAAAATTACTGGGATGGACAAGACAAGGCAGTGACTTCAGAGGACAACAGATAGACGAAGCCCACCTGCCAGAGCCTGCAATGTGAGTGCTAAGCTGGTAATGGGGACATGGTGTTCCACAGCTACTACGGTACACCTTCATTAAAGACACTACTGTTTCCCACGGCGAAGAGTTTGAGGCAGGAAAATGCCAGCAACTGATTCAAAGGCAGCTGTCTAATACTGAGAATCTGGCTAGTGATTTCACCTATTAACTTCCTAGCTTTAACAACAACAAAAAAAGGAGTGTAAAGAAAACTCACCAGTGTTTAAAGTACTGTACATATACTTAAAACTTCAATGCTTAAAGTGGAGTTTCACACCTAAGACTAAATTTGCTGCATTAGGCTTTCTGCAGGTTTTAACGCTCACAGTTGTGAGAAGTCTAACCCCTAACAGATTCCTCACCCTATCACTGATGTGGCTCTCCTGAGAGAGAACTGAATGAACAGAGCTCTCTGGGGTGAGTAGTCCAGTATCCCACACAACACTGCCAATGACCAACAATGACCCCGAGGCTGGCCTCAGACTGGACTGCTACCAACCCGCCTCAGCGCCTCTGCAGCACTGAGAGAGTGACAAAGGCCTGCAGCACTCGGCTGTCACATGACAGCTCATTTACTGAGAACAACCAGGAGTTAGTTCAAGTTCACAGGAAGCCTTCCCTTGTGGCCTTTCCACACAGGTACATCTGCTAGCATGTATCTGAAAAACACATCAGGCTTTGTCTTTACACATCTCCTAAGCAACTGGACATCTCTTTGTGTGGCTGCTCAGTGAACCTCTATTATCTGCCAAGGCAAGGGGCATCCTTACTTGCTTGTTCGGACACCTGAGATATGGAAGGTGACACTGGATATGGCTCCTGTGAATGTTTCTTTTCCTTACATGCATAGCATTTCATCAATATCCACAAATGTGAGGAGATTTGTATAGAGGAGATCCATACAAGAACGTCAACAAATATCTGCAAAACAGTTTCCACTTACTGAAGAATTTTTGCGACCTGGTTGGCAAACGAAAATGTAAAACTGAATTCATGAACTTAGATGTTTTCAAAACCTTGCTTACTATTGAAGCTTAACATTTTTTTTTTTTTTTAAATCTACAGACATGGCAATAAGGTCTCTCATAAAATATTTGGACCCAATACAGGAGGTTAGATTACTTTACCTTTGAGGTTGCGGTGTGTCAATGAGGGGGTCCCCTCATGTTCTGATTCTCAGGAAACCCTACACCACAAAGATCATTGCATCACAACTTGCAGACGTCTACAACAGCAGGGTTTAAATAAAAACTCAAGTTACAAGGACCCCATGGTGGCTGCTAGCCCATGGAAAGCATTATCCATTCAGGGGAGAAGCAGCTGTTAGTTTTTAGGAGACAGATAAAGGGTGGAGATAGTGGTTCTTTCTGTTCTTTACCTCTGAGAGGGATGCTAATGATGGCCTGAGCATGGTGGACTGTAACTAAATATAAATACTGAGGTAAAAATGCCTGCATAAATTATAATGCCACACTTCCATCCTACTTTGAAAAAACATTCAATTTTACCTATACTACAATGATAAAATGTTGTTTGCCAGAGTTAGAGAAAATACCTATGCATATCAGTGTAACAGAGAAGTCTGCTGTAGCCATGTGGACTACACCCAACATGATCTCACCACAACTAACACACACAACTCCTGGATTCAAATTGTTTTTGTCAATGAAGGAAAGATATTACAAATTTGATATCTTCAAACTAAACATAAAGCATCTAACATTTTACTGGACCCAGAGAAACTGAGATGAAAATATATTAAGTAGTAGAAAGAATTACATATAAAACAAAATTACTTTGTGAACTTTGTTCAAGCCATGGCCAAAGACTCATAACCCAAAAGCATTTACCACAAACACACTTACTTATTTTTTCATTACATACCAGGGGATAAAGGCCAGAAACACGGATGAAGATTACACAGTGGGAAAAGACGAAAACAAACCGGAACCCTAAACTGCTACCAGGTGAGCTCACAGGACCATTCAGCTCTCTCGCTCTTCCTTCTCTCCATGTTATATCTACATGATCTAGGCTTTCAGCCTGCACTCTGTGCACACATCACTGAGCGTGGAGACTCTCCTGGCTACGCCAGGCTTCTAGACCATCTGCTCACCTCACTCTCCTGACACTGAGTTCTTCTAAGACAAAGACCTTCTTCAATCCCGTCACACATTTACCATGTGAATATGTGAGTTATACATGTCAGAGGTACATCACCACGCCTGAAGTAAACAGGACCTCCAGCTCATCTTTAAACAATAATGTACTTACAAGCTGAAAGATTTTCATATTTAAATGTTCACAAGAAGGACAAAATTTGGTACCTATTTTATTCGGTCTTTTATTTAAATGTGAGCTTTGCCCTGTCTAAATAGCCAGAGAAATCTAACAAACATAGATCAACAGTTTATCCACCAAACACAACAATATGTCATAGTTCAGCATAGCCTGGATGCTTAAATAAAAACAAATATTCAATAAATGTTTCCTATATAAAGCATTCTAGAATGGGGTTCATTTAACTACTGGGTTAGCAGAAAGGGTTATGAATCTGGAGTCCTTTTAAACAACAAAACTTCAAGCAAGCTAAACACTATTACGTAAGACACAAACACCTCAAAGGAACTATGTCTCTATGATAGACATTTGCATATTCTTTACAGTAGACTCTTAATTACAAAGTCATGTTTCCCAAGAGAATAAGAAGAAAAACGCATTAGAATAGTAATGGCTATAATGTGAATATGTAAGCTCTGTTAACAGTATAGGCCATCTATGTTGACATTAAGGACAACACAGAACATGGACCTTTGTCAACTAAGAGGAACATCTATTGGAGTAATTTAAAAGAATATACAACAGAGTAAATTTTAATTATATATTTTATTTGTAGAATGCTTAGAGAACTTAATAGAAAACTATGTCCTATTCTAAGCAGTTTACAAATATTAACTCATTTAATCATTCCAAGACAGACAGTATTAACAGAGACTGATAACAACGTAAGCCAAGTGGCAAAATAATCTATCTACCATTTAAGGCAGGAGTTTTGTTTAAAACAAAAAGATCCAAATGTGTCCGAGGACAACATCTGGAAGGAAAACAGCACTGCAATTCACTCGAGCAGAGTGAAATGTAAAGCAGAAATGTAAAGCAGTCATGTCCAACAAACATTTTCTTCCAAAGGGGAGGAAAAAAAAATCAACTTTCTATTCCATGCACTGATTAAACTAATCTATGCTACTTGCAAAGGAACCTTGTCTTTTCCTTTACAAACAGGAAGTCACTTATGCTAGGTTTTTATTTTAAGCACACACTAAAATTGTGAGCCTTTAGAAGAAAGAATGAGCTCGTGCCAATCACGCTGACATGCTACTCAACAAATGGCACTAATAGCTGTGACAAGAGGAGCACGTCTGAGCAGAGCTTTCTCAGAACACTCTGGCCCAGCCATCAGCAGCACCGTTTCATGGAGCTGGGCCTACGCTGTGTTCTGCTGCTCTGAAAGCTATTAAGTGACTCAAGTGACTACAGTGACGGATCTTCTTCTATTAAAGGAATGTAGCTAAGTGTTTTTAATCTTTCTTAGAAAAAATGGAAAACAATAGAAAGTAAAAGAGTATTTAAGAAGTTCAAGTAAACTTTTTCTCAATACATTAATTCTGAAATAATTTTATTTTAATTTAATGATTGTTATGTCCACATGTGCATTGCCATGTGCCATGGAACACTTTTGGGTCCATTAACTTTAGAGGCTTGTGGCAGCTCGACAGAGTGTTGTACTGACTCTTCCCTGAAAGAATAGCTTCACCCTGTTCTAAGAGGCCTCTCAAAACCCTGAAAGCCACGGGTAGAGAAGACAGTGCTTAGCGTGTGTGATTGTGCTGCAATGCCTATTTACCTAGTCTTTTAAAGGAAAGACATTTGGCCGCATGCCATGATGCACACGGATGCGGAAGACACCGTGAGAAGTGGAGACACAGTCACAGAGGGCAGTGTCAGCAGGAGCCACCTGTGTGTGAAACAGAGCAGTCATGGCTCTTTCTGCAATGCTGGATTTTAGTACGGTACTTTCCTTATCACAGCCACGACAACAGTAAGTATATGACAGACACACAGACAGACAGACATGCTCATAGGGCACACTGCTTACATGCAGAGCAGGCTATTACATGCACATTCATCAGAGAGAAGAATGAAATCACCTAACACCATGGTTCTCACAAGGCCTGTCTTGTTAAGTGACACATGACTATATTGTGAATACAAAATAGGAATTAGGTGAGTATATTTTTGCAAGAACACCAAAGGAAAAAAAACCCAATTTCTTATTCAAAGGTACACAAATTATTAAAGAATACTAATTTCACTGTTTACTATATTCTCAATGCAAATATACAGACATCATTTTATTTTTCTGTAAGATTTTTTTTTCCCGAATTGCAATGCAAGTTCCTCTCAGTAAGAAAGTCATTCAAGAAAAGGGAAAAGCAGTGACAAATCAGACAGCCTCTTGACAGGTTTAAATTAGATCACAGAGCAATAAAGAGATGAAGGATATAAAGCAGAAAAGAAATGCATATACTCAACTATGGCATTGAGAATAAAATTAAAGACCTATATTATGTAACTTTAGAAATTGCCATGCTAATATAAAGAAAATGGCCCATAGAAGTACTGCTAACTTACTTTGAACAGAAGTAGAAAGACAACTGAGAAAGGTGAAGTTTTTAATACATAATATACTTCTTTGTAGAAAAAAGAACACTACCTACATTTATTTCACGTTATACAAAACACGACTCCAAATGATTCGGAGGATAAAATGCAGTATGAAGCAATTTAAGAGGGCAACAGATTGATTTTCAGGTCAGTTTCAGTCCACGGCTTTATCCCCATCACTGTGAGCCTATGGACACCATGGTAAAGACGGCATCGGAGCTGCTTACTTCATGGCTGCTGGCAATGGCAAATGTTGGCAAAGAGGCTATGGAGAAGACATATACTCCTAGAGGATGCCCTAAGAGATGTAATTTCTCTCACCAGAATTTATTTCCTAATTGTCCTTTCTCTATGCAGCCATCAGTGGATAAGCCCACTGCTGACCCAGAACTCTCAATCCAATCACCTCTTTACAACTGGGTCATCCGCTGGGAACAAACTATTACTCCCTAAGTCTTTGCGGGCACTTCATATTCAGATGTAGCCCTTAGTCTTCATGAGACCAAGCCGGAGAGTAATGACTCCACAGCAGTTCCCTTTGGATCTGGTGTGTGTTTCCCAGTGAATCATGCTGCTGAGTGAATTTCTCAGTTCTTACTGGGCACTGGTCAGTTCGCTATGAGGAGCTGCTTTTCAGAGTTTCCACAATTTTAATGAAGACATTTGCCCTGCTATGGTATAATGTAAGAATGCTTTACATATTCTGGATATAAGCTCCTTAAAAGACAAAGATATTTATTATTTTCTGCATTTTATACAATTTCCTTTAATTTTTTAATAATGTCCTTTGAAGCACAAAGTTTCTTTTGTTTTTGTTATATTTAATTTTATTTATATATTTATTTATTACAATTTATTCACTTTGTATGCCTGCTACAGCCTCCTCCCTCCTCTCCTCCCAACCCCACCCTCCCTCCCTACCTCTTCTCCTCCTTGCAACCTCCCCTAGTCCACTGATAGGGGAGGTCTTCCTCCCCTTCCATCTGACCCTAGCTTATCAGGTCTCATCAGAACTGGCTTCACATCTTCCTCTGTGGCCTGGTCGGGCTGTACCCCCTCAGGGGGAGTGATCAAAGAGCCAGCTACTGAGTTCATGTCAGAGACAGTCCCTGTTCCCCTTACTAGGGTATCCTCTTGGACACTGAACAGCCAATGGGCTTCCATTGAACAGGGGTCCTCTCCATGCATGGTCCTTAGTTGGAGTATTGGTCTCTGCAGGGTGTTATTAAAAGAAGTTCAACTTACCTCTTTTTTCCTTTCTCTTACGTTTGCACTTTCAGGTTATATCCACAAAAGCCACTGTTAACCCCAAAGTCATGAGGATCTGACTCATGAGCAACCACTGGGCAGCAATTTGGATAGATAGTGTATCCACAGGAACATTTTAGTCTGTGCAATGTCTTGAGGCACATGCACACAAAGGCAATGCACACAAATGGGATACAAAGGCCATTAGCAAACTAAAGGTTTATCACCCAAGATGAGCCTAGAGCACAACACAGTGCCAGAAAGTACTCTCCAAAGATATGCACTCATCAAAAAGAGCCATTTTACTGTGGTGGAATCTGCAGAACACTGTGTCGTTCTGCTAGTCAAAGTACCATCTTTAGCTTTAACAAATGTACCCTGTACCTCAACTAAATCTTATCTAAACATTAGGAAAACCGTTCACAATGATTGGCCCATATCTATGTCAAAGTTGTGAAAGACGAGAAGTGGTCACGGACCAAAAGAAGATAAAAGAAGAAACAAAAGCCGTACAAAGGTTGGCCCAAGGAATGAATTCTAGTGAGAGAATTTAAACAAACAAACAAACAAACAAACAAACAAACAAGCAAGCAAAAAGCCAGTATGAATGAAGAAATTGGTGAACTCTGAAAAGAGAACAGTGTAGAAAGTAGAACGGTACTAATGCTAACTTTGCTGGGGGCTGTTGTTTTCCTATGATAATATCATGTGACATTTAGGGATGCTGGGTGAATTCTATTATTCTGTACTTTTGTTTAATTTGAAACTAAAAAACCTAAAAGTTGTGCAATGGTAATTTTACTCACTGCAAACAAGAATAATGAAATTGTCAAAAATAATATATTGTTATGTTTTTAATAAATTTCAAAGATAATTATATAATCTATCTAAATTTATTTCACAATTTGAAAACCTATGGTGGTTTCCTTCATGAAATAGGTTCAATTAAAGTAATAGCAGAGCTAGTGATAAGACCTATCAGCACCTCCCACAGTTCTCATGTAAAACCCATTTTAAGTGGGACTCAAAATATGTAAGAGTATGTAAATTTCAAAAATAAGATTATACTGAATGCACAGCTGATAAAAGGTCAATAAAAAGCAAAAGCTGTGTCAGTTATTGGATCAGATCATACTGTCCCTACTCTAACTTTCCATAATCAGTCTTCCCAAAATTCTGCAGAATGAAGTTGTCCTGGGTGACAATAATGCTGTCTCCTTTCTCTTCACAGAACTTTGGTAACCTTCAGAACCTGGTTCTCAAGTGCTGTACATGCTGGTACACATTTGCGGTGAGGGGAGGACTAAGACAAAAGGAAGGATGTTCTAGTATGCTCTGAATTACACAGGCCTTGAAGACAATGAGGCTTTCTGACTCAGATCTAGCCAGTAACACTCAACAAGTGTCTATGAGGTTCATGTTCCACCTGTCTACCAAACCTACGGGAATTAGTGATAGAGGACATACTGATAAAGGTGGACTCTAATTGTGCATTCTGCACGACCATGAAGCTGAAAGGGGAAACACACTGGTTGAAAGATTTGTTAAACCGCATACTCTGACATAGTCTACACCAATGCTAGCTCATTTTATTCTGCGTTCCCACCTTCTTCTGTATGATGCAGGGACAATAGAGAAACCACTGTGAAAAGTCACTATAAAGGATTTCAAGTTATTGTGCAGATTTACATCCTAATACACATATTCAGATAATCAAAAATCTGAACCCTCCCCCCCCCATTTTTAAGTTTCCACGGTAAGAATTTGATTAACTGGATTTCTGCAAAACTCCTTTACATGCAGGATTAGACTATACTTTGGGATACTCAAGAAGGCGGCCAAGCACTTGGAAGAGACAAACTCTAGTAATGCATCTATCCTTAGGAAACTTAACTACTGGAGGGTTCCTCTTTAAAAATCACTAACTGGAACTTGTGATCACCAGAGGGTTTCTTTTTCTGTTTCTATCTGACGGTCTGGTGGGAAGTCCAGCACTATTATTACTGTTCCTCCGTGATGTGGTAGCATTACGAACTACACAGTACTGCCACTGCACTTAATCCGAGCCACCGGGACCCGTCTAGGCTTAGACTTTACAGTCAGTAGACTCCCCCCCCCCCGAGCTGAGAAAGAAGTGGGAGTGCCAGAGAGACCGCGACAGTGGCGACTGTTTCCCTAACCGCGCTAAGCACAAAAATAGGCATTCATAAACATAGTGCTGGAGTATGAAAGAGAACATATTTATTCTCAGGAATATGAAGCATTAAAGAATGTGAGGGCATATCAGTGTAAGGTTTTGAAGAAAGAAGAATATTATTGAATAGAAGAAATGATGATGAATTTACAAGTCTGCTTACCTGATCAGTAAATCATATACTCACAAAAACTCAGCAATGGATTTTTCCTGAAATGCCAATTATAGTACTAAAAAAACTAGGCTGATGGAAAGAGCCTTTCTCATACTGTTCACTCATAGACTCTAAAGAATGTAGCGCAGTTCATCTAAACTTGAGCTTAAAGAGGCATGAGAGTCAGAAGGAGTGCAAAGAGAATGGCCAGCCATCAACAAACCAGAGTTGCCATGCTAGAACGGACACTGAAGACTGACTGCCACAGAAGATGCAGGGCACACAGACATGAGTTTGGGAAGAACAAAGACTCTTAGCAGCAGTAAGTAAATGAACAGGGGTCGGTGACTAGGTGAAAGACTCCCACCCCTGAACTGCTAATTATTTTAGGAAGTCTTTTGTTAGAGTGAAGAACGAGGAGACTAGAAAACAAGGAATCCAAAAGAAGAGGGGAGAGAGAGGCTGAAAATTATAGACCTGTAAGTCTAGCATCTATATTAGGAAATAAATTTGAGATGATACTCGTGGATGAGCTTAATGATACATTTGGAGAAGTACAATTTAATAGGAGTGAGTCAGCATGGATTTACCAAAGGGAATCATGTCAGAAAAAATTCCTTCCTTTTTATGTTGAAGTAATAATTGGTTTTTGTAAAGGGGAACCAATGAAAAACTGTCAGGTTCTTCAGAGTTTTGGACTTTTTCATAAAATAAATTATTGCACAGGGTGTCATGACATGTGACAGCGTGCCCAACTGACAGCGGCTGTGAAAGGAAGCAGAGGGCCAAACCCTGGGCAAGGGCTATGTTCCACAGGGCTCTGTGGATGCACACGCCGCCTGCAGAAGAGCATCCCTCGATGAGGACGCGCGAGTGCGGTGCTCACAAAGGCTGAAGGCTCACTTCACCTCAACTGTGACAGAGTAAGCAGGCGGGCTGGGGAAGAGTGTCACATTTAAGTATAAACTGAGTAGAACTAAGTTTATCAGGCAAGGATAGCTTAAATACTACTGAATTAGCTACAGTTAGAAAGAAAGACAAAGGGGCATAGGGTTTTGATAACAGCCAAAACTCGCCATTCCTGTATTTATAGCTGGGTAAGAGGTAAATGCTATGAAATATATTTAAAATACATCATAAAGAATATAAAACCTAAAAAAATTATAAGAACAAACTTAGAGAAGATATAAAATCTAGATTTGTAAAGACAGCATGGCAAATCCATAACACCCTATACAGACAATAATTTAAGGTACTATTTAAGTGATTATGTCTTCGTATGTAGAACTAATGAAAAATTAATTTAAATATAATGAAAAATATGAAACCAGAAAACTAAAAAAATTTAAGACAAATACCATATCATGGCTCACTGTTTCATCTCTCCTGAAGGAGCACACTGCTCCATCACTGCCTTCAAGAGTCTCCGCTTCTTAGAGAGATGTGAAAATCAGGAAAAAGGGCACCAACATCCTCCTGGGGCTTCCTGGGAACCTCTCAGCAGCAGGAAGCGTCAGTACTGCAAAGGCAATTCTACCTTTTGCCACTGCCATGGAAGTCTTTCTTCTGTGGGCCCACCCATGTTGCTGTAAGCTTCTTGTGCCCTGCAGTGAAGCTCTCTGTCCTCACCTCCCTTGCTCTGGGTGTAACTACGGAAAAGATCACACCTAAGTGTGATATATGATATATGAATTATTTTAAATTGAGAAAATTGAAAGAATACACCAGCATCAAAATCGACATAGTCACATATTATCAGAGGCGTTAAACTATTATCCAAAGAGCACACGTGGGCTGGTCCTGGGCACCCTGCACCTATGTAGTAGATGCGCAGCTTAGTCTTCACAGGGACCCCCAGTATTTGGAATAGGGCCCTCTCTGACTCTGATGCCTCCTTCTGGATCCCATTCCCCTAACTGGGCTGCCTTGTCCAGCCTCAGTGGGAGAGAATGTGACTGGTTTTGTAGCAACTTAATGTGCCAGGGTGGGTTGCTACCCATAGGAGACCTCCCTCTTTTCTGAGAGGAAGAGGGAAAAATGGGGGAAAGGGGTATTTGGGGAAGGGGACCGAGAGGAGGGTGGGGTGCTGCAATCAGGATGTAAGGTGAATATACATATATACGAAAAACCCGATTATCCTAACTTAAATTATCCACCAAGTTCTACGCTCTGTAATGTGGACACTGTACGAGCAGAAACACATACCTGAAAACAGCCTTGTCTTTGTGGAAAACCTTCCCTTGATTTTCATACACACAGAGCCTGCCTTCACCAGCCCTGCTTATGATTTTGTCCACAGCATCAAGAGCTAATAGGCACATTTCATGCATCAGACAATGGCTCCACAGATGTGTGCTAAGAAATCCCAGGCATGGCAAAAGCTGCCTGTCCTGAGAACATGGCCAAAGTGAGAAGCAGAGGCAACTGGCCATGAGCCTCACCAACCAGGATCCATGGGCGGGGTCTGCACATGGTATTGTCGATGGACACCTTTCCATAAGTGCTTTCTTAAACAGCACTCCAGGCCTGCACCTCATTCTGCATAGAGTTTCTATACCCAAGGATACTTTTTAATTTTTTAATTAAATGGGTGACAGGAACCAATTTGCTTTACCTAGAGTCACTGCTATATATGACACCTTCCATCATATCTGACTTACAGTCCAAGAGGTAGGAATGGTTTTGAACCATATAACACCCAGGCCCATCTCCTCCTTACTTCTGGAAAACGAAACCCCTGTAATCCTCAGGGTGCTTGAGTCTCAGTCACATTCTTCCAACTTCCATGTTTTTATAGAAAAATAATGATACAAAGAGTATAGAGTCAACATCTTAATCATAAACATACTGAATAAAATTAGGCCCTACCACTTAGTTAAAAACAAAGCTCAAGAAACTGACATCAGTAGCTATGTTCTAAGTATCTGCTACTAACTTTGGTGCTCTACAATAACTGCTAGATTTGCCATGAGATGAGAAGGCAGGTGGCAGGCCTGTGTCCATGTAGAATTGGGAAGGAGGCCTTCCACACAGGGTCAGGGACAGACTCTATCAACACTGGACTCCAAGGTAAGAATTCACAGTGGTCTGCAAGGAGCGCTATGACTACTGTGGTGAGGCCCTGTTAGAAAGCACAGCACTTTACTTGTCTCCTTTCCTTACCAGCATGCAAGTACGCGAGGTCGGGGTTCTCAATGTCAGGATGCTGCTCCTTCAGGTGGTTTCGGAACTCCACAGGGACGTTTGTCCCATAGTCACATTTTGGGCAGTTGTACATCTTGACACCTTCATGTTTGCCGGTGTGCAAAATGTGTTTGCGGATATTCTCAGCACAGTTTGACCTATGAAGTAAGAAAGTAAATGGAATTTAGGCAAATAAGTATCATTCTGCCACAAATGTTCAACTAGCTAGCCCTGGCACAGCTGTTCCTCTGTGCTGGGTGTGAACCTCACACAGTTAACGACAATCAAGAAGGCAGCCACAGGACCAGGTCAGTCCTATAACCCAGATCCCAAGGTGGTCTTCTGCTTCAGCAACTCAGTTCTGTGCAGAACAAGAGGCAGAACAACAGTGTATTTTACTATTGTTTTGGTACTCCTGCAGGCAGCGAAGATGTCTGTGCACGCATCAGGACACACCAGCACCACCGCAGACTGCTACCAAGTGGCAGCGTACTGAGCAAACACAGGCTTCTGTTCTGAGGTTCTGCCAGTGAAAGCTGCTTCCATCTACGGTACTGACAGCCCAAAGACAGAAAGGTAGCTGCAGTCACTTGATGTGCCCCATATTTGTGCAATGTGTTGGCACCAGGGAGTTCCCTGTGAAGGTGGAGTTCAGAGAGCAGACTCGACACTATAGCAAGGGTCCACTGGCCAATAAAAACACGATTGAGTAGAAAGCAGAGGAAGACATGTACCAAAACTTCCAGAAGATACTGCTGAAGAACAAAAGCATTCCACCATTCAGGAAGAAAGGCACACACAAGGCAAGAAATGATATTAGAGAAGATCACACAATAAAAGGCCAGGAATCACCTTGGTGTCGAATGTCCAACTACATTACAATGCTTACTTTTCAGAGACAATATTAGTCAAGAAGGTGAGGACAGTGATAGCTAACAGTGTTGTATTAGCCTATACTTTTGTCATATGTAAATGAGCACACAAGGCTGGAAATTGACACCAAGTCCCTTTTAATGCACTCCCTTGAGGGGCTGCATAAGTACTCTAAAGGTATGGAAGAGTGAATGAAAATGGTATGAAGAACAGGACTGAACAGATAGAGTGTGTCTTCTACTGATAGATGGTAAACATGAAAAAAATAAGTTCCTCTGTGCCAAGGAAAGCTAAAATACTAGAAATGTTAACACTGTAATGCCTGATTCTGTTTGTTTTCCAAAACTACTTGAAGATTTGCATACTAAAAATAAGTTACTAACATCACGATAGGTTGGGAGAGAGTCGAAACTACAGAGTTCCCAGATGATTTCACAGTGACTGGGTAAGGGCTTCGCCAAGGGGCTAAGCTGCTGCTGCTTCTTCTTCTTTTGTTTGACGCTAAAAAAAATTTCAAAATCTTTTGTTTTTTTGATATCGTGATATAATTATATCATTTTCCCTTCCATGTCTTCCCTCCAAACTCTTCCATACACTTTTTCTTGCTGTCTTTCAATTTCACAACTTCTTTTTGGTCAACTCTAAAAACACACATGCAAGTAACATTTTATGGACTGAGAAGGTTAAATTTATGTATTTAGGAATATATACACATATATGTATACAACAGCAACTGAGGAAAAAAGAGGCCACAACTTTTTCCCCTTCCCCATTAAGTCCAGTTTGTGTTGCTTAACTGCTCTCAGGATGGGATCTGCTCTGCATGGGAATAGCCTGATAGGGGTCACATCATCAAGGAAGAGTGACTCTCCCTCTCCCTGTAGCTATCAAATGCCAAGAGCTCCTCACCAGTGGTGGTGTTTTCTGTGTAGCCACCTCCCTGACCCCCGCCATGCTGGGATTTTATCTGGCTGGAGCTTGCACAGGACTTATGCATTCTGCTGACGTGATGGCTGTGAGTTCATTAGTGCAACTGCACTTGAAATTATCCCCGACTTCTGTCTCTTCCAATCTTTTCAAATCCTCTTTTTTAATTATTTTTATTAATTAGTTTATTCACTCTGTATCCCCACTGTACCTACCTCCTTCCACCCCTCCCAATATTACTCTCCCTCTTCCCCACCCCTGTCCCTCTCCCAGTCCACTGATAAGGGAAGTCCTCCTCCCCTTCCCTCTGATCTTTGTCTATCAGGTCTCATCAGGAGTGGCTGCATTGTCTTCTTCTGTGGCCTGGTAAGGCTGCTTCCCCCTTAGGGAGAGGTGATCAAAGAGCAGGCCAACCAGTTCATGTCAGAGTCAGTCCCTGTCCCCATTACTATGGAGGCCACTTGGATACTGAACTGCCATAGGCTACCTCCGTGCAGGGGTTCTAGGTTATCTCCATGAGGGTCCTTGGCTGGAGTATCAGTCTCAGAAAAGACCCCTGTGTCCAGACTTTGTGGATCTGTTGCTTTTCTTGTGGAGCTTCTGTCCTCTCCAGGTCTTACTCTCTCCAACTTCTTTCATAAGATTCCCTGCACTCTGCCCAAAGTTTGTCTATGAGTCTCAGCATCTGCTCTGGTACCCTGCAGGGTAGAGCCTTTCAGAGGCCCTCTGTGGTAGGCTCCTGTCCTGTTCCATGTTTTCTTCCTCCTCCGATGTCCATCCTCTTTGCCTTTCTGAATGGGGATTGAGCATTTTAGCCAGAGTCCTCCTTCCTGATTAGCTTCCTTTGGTGTACAGATTTTAGTATGTTTATCCTATATTATATGTCTAATATCCACTTATGAGTGAGTATATAGCCCATGTGTCTTTCTGCTTCTGGGATACCTCACTCAGGATGATCTTTTCCAGTTCCCACCATTTACCTACAAATTTCATGATTTTTTGTTTTTCATTGCTGAGTAATATTCCATTGAGAGGATATACCACAATTTCTGTATCCATTTCTCAACTGAGAGGCATCTGGGCTGTTTCCAGCTTCTGGCTATTACAAATAAAGTTGCTACAAACATGACCCAGCAGATGTCCTTGTTGTGTACTTGTGCATCTTTTGGATATATGCCTAGGAGTGGTATAGTTGGATCTTGAGGAAGCGCTATTCCTAATTGTCTGAGAAAGTGCCAGGTTGATTTCCAAAAAGGGTGGTATAAGTTTACATTCCCACCAGCAGTGGAGGAGGGTTCCCCTTAAATGCTTCCTTAAGCACAGACAGAATATGCATAAACTAGATGATACACAAATTCATATTTCATTTCTTACATCACAGATTACCAAACCCGAGGAAATTCGCAAATGAATTCTCTATTGCTAAACAACAATGAAACAAGGAAGGAAAGCAGGGACAGTCTGACAAGTGGACTGGAGGTGGGGAGTAATCCAAGGACAGTCTGAGGAGAAGTGGACAGTCTGAGGAGTGGAAGGACAGTCTGAGGAGTGGACTGGAGTGAGGGTAATCCAAGGGGTACGAGGAACTCCTGCACAACTAAATCTTTTATTCGGAGGTTTGGAGTGTTACTCATGATTAAAAGACGGAGGATCCTAAGTTTATAGCTAATGTCAAGAAAGAAATTAAGTGGAACAATGTACTTTTGAATATTATATTATGAAATCACAGTCTTCAAATTACGGGGAGGAGGCTTACAAGAACAACTAATTTCAGCAATGGAAAAGGAAGGACTTAGGTCTATGCACAGTCATGGGTTAAAATATTTTCTGACAAAACCAAAGAGATCTCACAATGAATTCCAGATAGATGGCATCAAAACTTCAAACACAGCAAAAGTACTTAAGAGTAATCTAAATTAATATAGGCACTGAATATCTAAAGAATGAACCTAACTGTTTGATAACGCAGTGTGGAATTGACCTAAATTACCCTAAAGAAAGCATTCCAATAAGAGGAGGGTTTGGAGTGGGAACAGTCCATTCAAATACATGAACTATGTAAAGCATAGTGGAAGCATACATCCATGTACTGTGTGTATGTATGCATGCAAATGTACGTATGCATATATATTCATTAACTTGCAAATATATGTAAAACTACTATTTCAAAATGATATATTACTTTTGAATAATGCTTGACAAAATTATGTTTATAAAATAAACTCCCTCTGTCTGTCTGTCTCTCTCTTTCTCTCTCTCTCCGCAAAGGACCTGCTTTATTCTCTCTGGGCCCCTGAGAGCATGTTATCCCCTTCTCTCCTTCAGTTTGAGAGTCAGCACAGTGAATCCCAAAGTGATGTTAGAACCGGGCATTCTGGATGTGGCTGCACATGTGCAGGAATGTTAGCTGCTGCTGCTGCATTTCCACTGCTCCACAGATGACATGGATGACACACACCAGCTAGGCACTCTACCTTCTCAACAGCAACAAAACACAGCAGCACTTACATCCAGTACTGCTTCTTTGAAAAACATTGCTTGAGAAAAAAATCCTTTGCCCTGTATTCAGACATAAAGTGAACATTATGAATAATAAAGGCTGGGATCATAAAGTCAAATATAGATTTCAGTACACAAATACTGCCAAATATTGTAAACCAAAGCCCACAAACATAACAAAATGTATTAGAAATAATACATAAGGTTTTCATGAAGGCCTATAAAGTCCTCCTAGAAAGTTCTGTTCTCAAGAAGCCAGTAGATGCTAAGAAATACTATGAGCGCAAAGTATGGAGGTTAAGGAGGTTGCTTATTCAGAAGGTTAGGACAACAGTGCACACTGCTTTGTACTCACAGAAACTCACAATGCAAACCGAAAAAAAGGTTTTACCTTCAAAATGTTTATGTAAAATGTCTCTTTTTAGTTAGGTGCATATGCACTGGCAGATGTGTTAGTGTAGGTGCCTCCACAGCTCAGAAAAGGGTGTAGGGTCCTCTGCAGCTGGAGGTTCAGGAGGCTATCAGCCATGTAATGATGTGGATATGCTCCCTGAAAGGCAGTATATGCTCTTAACCACTGAGTCATCTCTCCAGCCCCAAAGCAGGTTTATTTTTATTGAGCAATTTGCTTCCAAACTTTCTGATCACAGAATATTACTTGATGAGAACACTATCTCATAAGGCTGTCTTAAGGATTAATATAAACAACTAAACATGATGGGATAATAGGAAAAACACTCATTTTTTTTTCCTTACTGTTAACATAGCTACTCTTCCTGGAAGATGAAATGCATCACAAAAACCTAGATAATTATCACCAGTTGTTTTACCATAAAAGTGATTAAAATTGGTTTGAATAAAAACAGATTCACTCCAATAGCCACTGACTACATTTGATGTATTGTACTTGCAAAATTTATTATGCAACCACATATATCTTTTTTGACTGTTCAAAATTTCCTAAATTCATTTATGAAAATAATTAGTCTGTCATTAAGTCCTAAAATAATCATATCTAACTAAACAGAAAACCGTATTTACTAAAATGTAGAAAGCAGTCTTTGCAGTGTCTCAGTATTAACAATCCAAATGAATATAGAGTAACTCAAAGAAAGTCCTTATACAGCAGAAAAGGCCATCCTGTTTTCATGCTACTGTGACCTAATTATAAATTCCCCGGGCAGGCCACCAGCCTAAGACAGACTCCACAGTCCCAGCAGAGAGGGACTCAAAGCCTCTCGGTGAGGACCCACACTCAGTGACCAGCTCCCACATGGCTACTTACAACTGTCTAAATCTAGTTCTAGGAGAGCTGGGGCCCTTTTTGGACCTCTGCAGGCACTGCAGGAGTATCGTACACAGTCAAACATGGAGGCAAAATACTCATACAGAAAATAACCATCCAGAGTTAAAAAATTCAGACACCCATGTCTAAGAAAAACTTGTCATAGATGTTCAACTTGGAGTATTGAGCCCAGCACCTCAAGGAACAAAATACAGAGTAGAAAGGTTGATGTATGTAGAGAATAAATACAAAATTAAAATTATTGGGAATAATGGACTATATAATGAATGGTAACTGGTCAACAGCAAGTTACACGTGAGGTGGGAGGGGTTGGTCATCTCTCTCCTTTCTTCCCACTCATCTCTTGTTTTATTTCTGTACTGATCAATTTTTTTCTGAAGTCTCTTATGCTGGGTTGGCTGGCCTTTTGAGCCCCATAGTTCAAGTAACTAGATTCTCAAGTAACTAGGAATATAACTGCATGCCAGGTACAGGATTCTAGTATTCCAAAACTACAGCATTCCTGCTTTAAAACTCTAAAGCAGAAAAAAACAGATTATAAAACTGAGAACAAAAGTATTGTTTTAGTCTTGATTAGTGTTGTTCTGAAGAAAATATCTAAGATAAGTTACCCTAAGAGTGAAGCTGACATATAATTTGACTATAAACAATAGGCAGATAACACATAAATTACACATATAAAACATATAAAAATAGGTGACTATTAAAGATTATAAAAGAGTGACTAATTACAAAATATGATTAATTTTAAAATGTAAAAACAGGATGAAGAATGAATAAGCAGTATGTAAACAGAGATACATAAATCCTGATGTCCACAGCATGGTGACTAATTCTCTAGAAACAAAGGGTACACTGATTAAAAACTATAGGACAGAAGGTCTAAATCTACAACTAGCAGACTAAAATTTCAGAAATGGAGAATAGCACCCCCAACATGAAAAGTTTGATAGTGGAACACAGCAACAGGCCCCAAGGCCTGTCACAGGTCTGTGTCTGCTCATTCGCAGGGCTCTGAACCCACGCTCAACAGGCCAGCTCCTCCACTGCTGTTCAGAGGCTCCATGTACCCAAGAGCTGGTGCCCTACACAACAGACAGGTTCTAGAGGTGAACTGAGGGGAAAAGCTTTGACTACTGCGCAGGATTCCCAACATGTTCCCAAGCTGGGAATGTAGGCTGAGCATACTACCTCATTTTTCTATTAACACACACACACACACACACACACACACACACACACACACACAGCAACAACATTAAGCAGAATAAATGGCAAGACTTCTAAAAAGTAACATTGAGTTTAAAAGTGTAGACAGATGCACCGTAGGTCCTTCCAGCATTTCAAACACACAAGCATGATTAAGGAATGATGAGTAGAACCTGGTTACTGGAATGGCGATCATCTTCACATCAGGGTTTCCAGATCTAAGGAAACTTGGGGGTTTTACTCATGAAAGCTCTTTGTTATACAAGTAAAATGAATCTGATCAAATTATCAATTTCAAAAACAACTAGATACACAGAGCTTAACAAAATGGAAGTGCTGTGTCACAAGGAAGGGCCAGTCCAACTTCAGCCAGGGAAAGACATGCTGAATCAAGAAGCACTCTTCACTGCTCAGCCCAACTAAAGGATCAGGTTCCAGACCCAGACACAGCAGGACAGGTTGTGAAGAAGGGAGCCAGAAGCAGGAGGAGCCCAGTGCATGGCAACCAGGGAAGAATCACCAGCCAACTCACTTCCTCTCACAGTCACATGACCCTGCTCTGAACCAAGGGGGGTCAGTGAGGCTACTACCTGTGGGAGTCTGCAGAGCAGGAAAGAAAGGCAGACGGATGGAACTCGAAAATATCATCCTGAGCAAAGTAACCCAGACCCAGAAAGACGCACACGTAGGTACTCACTTATAAGTGGATATTAGCCATATAGTACAGGATAACCACGATACAAGCCACAGACTCAAAGAAGCCAAGTAACTTGGAGGGCCCAAGGGAGGACGCTTGAATCTCACTGAGAAGGGGAAACAGAATACCACTGGAAGTGGATGAGGAGAGAGAACTAGGTGGAAGAGGGGGTGGAAAGGGAAAGGAGGGTGTGGTGTGGTTGGGGGGAGCAGGGGTGGAAGGTGAGAGGGCTGGGAGAGAGAAGGGAAACCAATGGTGGGGGCATCTCTGAGACAGGCTAGAGACCCTCGACAGGGTAGGCTCCTAGGAGGATATGGGGGTGACTCCAGCTGAGACTCCTAGAAGCCGGGAATATGGAGACTGAACTGGCCACATCCTATACCCAGGCAGGACTGCCAGTGGATGGAGTAGGACACCAACCCACCCACAAAACCTTTGACTCAAAATTTACCCTGCCAATGAAGTGTGCAGGGATAAAGATAAAGCAGAGATTGAGGGAAGGGTCAAAGAATGACTAGCCCAAACTGAGACTCACCCCATGGAAGAGAATCAAGCCCTGACATTTTTAAAGACACTGCTGTGCTGACAGACAGGGACGTAGCATAACTGTCCTCTGAGAGTTATTCTATCCTCTATCCCAGCAGCGGATAGAAAAGATGCTGAGATCTACAGCCAAACATTAGGCGGAGCTTGGGCAAATGTGAGAAAGTTGGAGGAAGGATAGAAGGACCCAGAGGAGACAGTAACTCCACAAGAACACCAATAGAGTCAAGTAACCAAGAACTATGGTGGTTCACGGAGACTGAGCCACCAACCAAAGAGCATGCCTTGACTGAACCTACATCCCTTACACATATGCACTGATGAGCAGCGTGGTCTTCTCGAGAATCCCCATCTTTCTATTAATAAATACATGAAGCTACAGATGGAGCTTAGTCGGAGGGCACTGACCCAGCATGTGTAAGGCCTTATGGTCCATCTCTGTCACCACAAGAACAAAGAAACAGACAACCACCACCAAAACTTACATGAACTACATAAATAATACATTTACAACCTTAGGTTAAAATAAACGTAAAACACGACACTTTCCAATTCAAGTGATTTAAATATACACATATATACATGTGAATAATTTACTGCAACTTTCTAATTGAAAGTTTTATAAACTTGAGGTAATAAGTAAAATTTTATTGAGCTGCATAGCTTATTTGCTAGTGCCTCTTACAGTCTGGGCCAGAGCATGGCTTTACTTGGGACAGTTTAAAGATCTTAAGAAAAGACAAGCTGCTAATCAGTAACTGCTGGCATGCACGCAGAAAAGCAGAGGTAGTGGGATGCCCATGGGCCTGACCACATCAAGCACCCTAGAGCCACAGACTGCCACAGGCTGTGTGGGGATGGAGCTGCCATTAAAAACCAGACACTACTTAAACAGCTGAGAAAGAGCCCATCCTTCACCCAGGAATTGGCAGGGGATGAGCCAATATGAGACTGCAGTCAGGGGACTACACCTGAAAGGAAATCCATACCCAACTCTCTCCTCAGATGTCTACAGGACACCGCCACAGCACCGAACTCACTTAGCTGTGGAAAGGTGGTTGGAGGAATTTTCCCTAGCTCTAAGTCCGCGGCTTATAAAGATGTTATCTGCTCAATGTTAAACTTAAGATGAATAATCCATTAATTTTATTATTTTTATATAGAGGATGAAATCTTTTCACAATTCCTAAGTTAAGTGATTAGCTTTGAAGAAGAAAAAAGTAATAGAAAGAATCACTGGTGACTAGAACCACTGAGTTTATCTAATAATCTATGAGGAGCTGCAAAAAAAAAAAAAAAATGTTCTCTGTAATCCATTTAAAAATAATAACCAGTTCATTCCAAGCCTGCATACAATGCTTCCCTTTGTCCCTTGTAAGTCTCTCAAATGTCTTATTTTAAAGGAATATATAGGACTCCCGGAAGACATTCCCCATTTCTATTCTCCCCGACTCTGGTGAGCCCTTGTTCTGTGTGATAAGGCAATCTCCTCCGGGATCTGAGCTGTGTAGTTTCGCACCACGAGTGACAAGGACTCGACTTGAATAACTGCTGTGCGCAGGTTGTAATTATGTCAGCTGGAGTGTTGAACAAGGGGACTGATTAATGTGAGCCCTGGCCCAGGCGCAGTCCCTATCAAAGCCTCTGCGCGGGCCAGCAGTGGGGACGGGTTAAAGCAGAAAGACAAAACATGCAGCATCGTCCATGATAGATGAATTGCTCCAGCAGTCTCAGGCAGATGTTCCCGGACAGTATAATATACAATTACTCTGCCTTATCACCTTCCCAGGGACAATAAAGCTTCCTCCTTCTATAGCTCATGTGAGTGAAGGCAAAATTAGTTTTACTTTTACAACACTGACTCACTTATCATGTTGCCTTGATTGTGCTTTTACAGCTAAAGAAAACATATATTCCACTTTTAAACTCCAAAGGAAAAGACCTTAAAATAAAACGGAAACCTTGTTTGCAGTCTCTTTTACATCAGAGATACACTGTTTTAAAAGATTGTTTTGTTAAAAAGAAATTCAGGACAAGTAATAAAATATGTGTGCATATGTAGTTAAAAACAGGTACAGATATATAACTCAGGAAGATTTGGATTGCATAATCTTTACATTCATAACATCGTTTTTCAAAGACCAAACAAAAATCATTAATTGGAAAGAATGTAATTAAAAATATATCTGTGCTGATATGGACTGCATATTTCTCCAGCAAACCTGAGCACGCAGTTTTCTGAGTCTGAGCTGACTCCCAATGACATGAGTGCACAGCCACCACCTTTCTCCTCCTCAAGCCTCTTCTCGGGAAGGCTGTGCTCACCAAGGAAAAGGACGCTTGCTTTTGCAGTCATTTTAATAACACACAGCCACGAGTGTCAGAGCGAATCCACTTCTGGAAAACACACTGTTTCTACCCTTTTGTTTGTAATTGCAGAGATGGTGCTGAAAATGTGTACAGAGGTATATGAAACAGAATCCTCAACAGCAAAGACACGCCGCCTTTAAGTTCTGACGCTTTCACCTTGTTATGAAATAAGTTAAAACCACAAACTGACGTCCAGGCAAAACAGCCTTGTGTAGGTCATAATTATAACAAGACAAAGTGGCAGACACTGTAACAGAATCAAAGGATATCCATACAGCGTGTGACTGAATGCACAAACAGCCAACATCAGCCTGTGGGGTGATATACATGACTTATTTCCACTTTTTAGTGGTTTAATACAACTGACACCAACACTCGGCAGTTATAATACACCCTAAGTCATGAAAACAAATCATGTTCCTGCCTCACCCTGAGGAGTGATATATCTGCTTTCTCTTTCCATATTATACAGTCACTAACTCCAATGCCCAGAAGATCCTTATTACATTTCTCTTGGTATGACGGATTCCAGTCAAGTTATATGTTCCTAGAAATCTGGCAATTTGAAGAAGCCAGGAGTTTATTTAAAAATAATTTTTAAAAGAAGTTTTAGCACAATATACACAAAAAACATTTACACACCACTTCTCATTGGTGAATATGTTTTATGATGTTACAGTAATTACCTGGGAAAAGGCAAACAAATAAAAGGTAGAAAAATGCAAATGGAACAGGTGCAAATGTATGAAGGAGTCCTGTGCCATCATAATATAAACAACTGTGTATACTGCAATTGGCTTGTGATGTCATTAGAGTACTCTGTTAGACCTACTGATCTTAAAGACACTGACACATTAACACGTATTATTTAGAACAAGAGAGATAAGATGCCATACTTTAAAACTACATTTAAAGGAGTGGATATTAAATGATCCCACAGAACTGTTAGGCAGCAGAAAGCAAAATTTTCCACGAAAGGGAGCGAGCTAGCGCCTTCTGTCCAGAGGCAGGGAAGGCTGCCAAGAATGTGCTTCTCAGTGTAGGAAGGATGGAAGCAGGTGCACAACTACACACCCTCTATGTCCAGGTTTTGGTCTCATTACTTTGAACTGAACAATATCAAATTTGATGCTATGTGGTACCACACAATATGCAAACTCCCTCACACAGGTTGCTTTAAAGTGTGACTAACAGTAAGTAAAATCAAGTTCCAAAGTGTGGCCAGAGCAGCCACTGTCCAGGGGTCCCTATCCCCTCCTCCTGCCCTTAATTTTTATCTTCAGTGAATTACAGGAAACATGCTTTTTTGCCATGTCTTCACATGGTGTGCTAAGTCACTCTCTGTTCTAAGTAGTGAAGATGGCCACACTCAAGATCTAGAACCTCAGAAGCAGGCTCTATGCTCACACCTCATGCCATTCCCTGCTTTTTGCTAGGCCTTGTTTCCTGCAGGCTTCTCCCACATGTGTACCAACTGTGTGTCCTCTCTGCTTATTCCCACTCCCATGCTTTCGAGAGGCAATTTTAGTGATATTCCTGCTATCAGGTTCCACACTGAGGTGTATTGACATGTTCACATGGATCTGAGAATGTTGGAAAAGCAGGGTGTCCAAGATCACACTTCCTGTCATATTCCTAACGAACTCTTCCTCTCCAGAAGTGGGGGGGGGGGGGGGTTGTGTGTCTCACTGACGCCATTACTCACTGAGGAGCTCTGACCAAGGCACTGGAAGACAACTCTTTCTGCCTTGCTGTCTATCTCCTGCAGTCATTAGGAGACTGTGTACCTACCTTCGTCTGGCTCCTGATCTGGCCCTGACATCTGCCTGCACCTTTGCCATGGTATTTCAAATGATCTCCTGTCTTCTGTTATTTCCCTCTGATTCACTTTTTTGTAGCCCACCAGAGATTTGATAATACAGTGACTGAGCCCATCTTTTAGCACTCCCCAGACTCCCTGGACACCAGTGCTACTAGAGCCAAGCTTGTCCTCTCAGTCATGCCCAGTGCTAGTGTTCCAGTACTTCTGACTTCTCTTTACTATGTAATATCCTCTGCCTTACAACTTAGGCTTCTTGGACAGAGACATCCACTTGAAATTGAAAAAAAAAAAAAAAAAACAAGAAAAAAGAAAAATTTAGGAACACAGTACAACAGAATCTTACTTAAAAACAAAATAAAACAACAACAACGAAAAACCCTAACACCCTGAGTTTGGGGTAGTAAAACAAATATTTTAAGTTATGTAATGAATGTCAACTATTTATCACTTCAAATTCTTTAAACCTAGAAATAAATTACATTATTTAACTATAACTTTTCAACATGGACCACAGTTTCTCCCAAAAGAAAAATTTTGATTTGTTTGGTGGCATTTTTCATATTTGTTTCAAGTCAGAACTTAACACGGAAGAAACTGTACATTGAAGAAAGAACCATAAAAGGTTAACTAGCATACGTTCCAAACCACACAGTGAGAGCAGAGTCCAAACGCAATGAAGGGCTGAGTGCTGGACGCAGACGGCCTAGCAAGAGTCAGGTGCAATGAAGGACTGAGTGCTGGACGCAGACGGCCTAGCAAGAGTCAGGCCAAAGTCTCAACAATAGAGCATCAAGTTTCTGCAGTCAGAGGAAAGATGAACATTGTATGGAAAATATCAGGTGACATTACCTATGGAACAGTAAATTCCAGCTTATTTAGACTATGCTCACTTGGAGCTATTCAATAAATTATATTAGACTGGTTTTGAGTCCAGACCATTTTAGAAACAAGGTTAAGAAAATAGCAAGTATGGAAAAGCCAAGAAAAGAGTTGGCACTCTGTTCTTCTAATCAAACAACAGAGCTGTGCAGAAGACGTGGCACTGGCTTTGCAGAAGTGCATAAAGAAAAGGCCACCCCTCCAGCAGCAGCTGCTGGAGCAGCTTGCTCTACACTCAGAAAGCTGCTCTGACCCCATCTCATAAAAAGAACTTATCATTTTCTAAACATTCAAAGACTGTTTTTTTTTTCCCCATGATACTTATATAGGTCCCAGAGAGACACTATTTCAGAATAGGTTGAAACAAAGGAGTTGAAAACAGAATGATACATTTGGAATCCTAGCATTCCAAATGAACTAATAAAAACTGGCCAACTTTTAAGATACAACAAAGTCACCATGTTTTGAATGCCAGGGTGATGCCACCTACAATACTCCATTGACTGCTATCGGCTTCTCCATGGAGCTACAAGCATGTGCCTAACAAGCCAGCTGCATGAACTCTCTAACTGCGGGGGACAGAGGTAGTTACATAGCAAAGTGTTTTCTTTGTGATAATAACCCTGGTGTCTGAGGAATAACTTATTATGCAAGAGACTATTGCCCCAAAAATATTTTCTATTTTTTTTCATCTCTAAGGCCTTTCTTCCTATCACAATACATACAGATATATCTAACTATCACCCCAGGGACTGTCCATAGTAATTCCTTGTAGAAAGACCATCCCCAAAGATAGCTTTGGCCCTCTATTAGTGACTGAAGTTGGGATTCAACAACAGCAGGCTAAATAAACATGTTTATCTAGGTTCTACTTTAAGAGATAGCAGAGGGAGTGTATGGTCACTTTGTGCTGGCAATGGCTCTTCTAATTAATCCGTGATCTCAGAGCTGCTGTAGCTGCATCAACAAGCTGCACAACCCCTCACCTGTGCTGGGAAACAAAAGACAGCAAGGCACTCTCTTCTTTAAGGAGAAGAGAGCAATACGCAAATCTTAATGCTACTGAATCTACTACATGGTTACATTCATCACTTTTTAACACTACAAACTGGAATAAAAGTATCAATATCAACTTAACTAAGATGAAGGAAGAAATAATGGGTGAATCAACATACAGTCTGCCAAGGTAATACAAAGAGTCTGTAGGTTTGTGTGCATAGCAGGGACAGAGAAGTGCAAATAACACAAGCTGTGTATGAAGACAGTTTCAGACAAGACATGACAGAAAATGCAAAATCAAACTAAAAATCATGAAAGTAAAAACAGTGAAATGGACAGAGACAAGCAGGAACTGTTTCCTTCAGGATAAACTCAATTTCTGGGCAGCTGACAGAAAAGCAGAAGATTTTCATACTCACAATCTTTGAGACTTATTCCTGGGTGGATAAAATTACACAGACATTGTTTTCCTTTTGTGAGGGATCACATAAGAAACCTCTACCTCACTTATCAGAAACATCTACCTCCATGGACAGAAAAATGCTAGGAGGGGCCTTCGCAGTACTTCTCCACAACACAGTCCCAGCACCCACATCTGCCTTTGATGGGCTGAGCTGAGCGCAGGGGGCAAGCTGGCAAGGTGCTGTGCCTGCAGGAGAGCACTACTTACAGTCTAACTGAGGTGCGCTTTCTAGAACAAATCCACTAACTTATCAAAAACATGAGCTCAGCCTGGCTTTCAGAAAAACGTGTAAGGCTCTATCATGTCCAGTCTGAACCATTATGGAGGTCAACACCACCAACGGATGCAGAGGACACTTGGTAACTCAGACAGCGAAGTACACAGCGCTACTCCATGACAAAAAAGGTTGACTCAAAGGTTTTTGTGGACTGAATAGGAGAAACTTGTTTTAATTAGTGGAACTAAACAAAGAGCTTTACATGTAAATCATGGGTAATATTAATGCCAGACATTTTCATGTTATAATTTAATGATTATCATAATTTGATAAAAATATAAATAAAAATAGTAATAATAACTCCAGTTTATTCCAAAGGAAACTATGCTATTCATTCCGTATGTCTAGTGTCACCTCTCTCACTTTCTCTCTCTCTCTCATACAACCATCCTTCCCCTCTCTTTCTCTTCAGGAGCAAATCCGAGCAGCACAGGAAGCCACGGGAAGGAAAATAGCAACTCTCTCAAGAGTTGATCCAAAAGGAGAAAATTATCCCCTGTGGACTGCGTCTCCCAGCTCAGGATCCTGAAGAAACAAACCCCAAACAAGAACAACGGACCCTGCTGTCTGCTGAACCCGCAATGGCACAGTGAACATTTGCCCCCTATTACCCGTGTGCAACTCTGCTCCTTCATGGCCTTCAACATACATGACCTAAAATGTTCCTGTAACTGACATACTTTATAGAAATGCCTATCAGAAGTTAAAATAAATTTCCAAGTGGAAGATCATAACTCCAAGGATTTGGTTATATATCCTAAAACTTCTTGCCAAGCATTTCAAGTTATAATGAAAAGTAAAACAAAATCAACTCAGTTAAACGTGTGCATCCTCTAAAGTTTCTCGCACGGACACAGATTCCAAACGCTTTCACCGAGCAGCCAGGCCTCTGCATGGAGCACGGGGGTGCACGCCTGGACAGGCAGCCTGCTGGAAGAGCGTGGTCAGGCGAGCGGGCACAGAAAGCCTGGTTTCTGGGGAAGGACGTCTGCCGGTGGAGGGGCAGTGGGGGCAGTGGGGGCGGCCTTCACCTGCCCGGTGCGTCCTCCTCCTGAGAGACTGAAAGATGCAGGTGGGACAACAAACTAGTGTGCTGCCCGCCCCCCAGACAACCTTGGCCGAGGCTGCTAAGTCCACCATCAAGTAAGAACACAGCACGGAAAACGTGGTACCCAGAGTTGGCAAAAACCGTGGGAGTCCTCAACATGCGGTGGAATTGGAGAATGCACTTAGCTTCATGAGGCACAATTATTTCTGCGGAGAACAGTTTCGTCTATGAGTTAAAATAATCTGTGCATAAACTAAAACACTAATGGGTATTCTAGAAAACAAAGGCACAAGTAGGTTTAGTGGAACTAACAGCTAAGTTTTGAGGAAAACTTAAGTGAGACACTGAGGTTATTTCAAGTTCAATAATAGAGGAATAATAAAATGGCTTTAAATTTGTTTTCTGCAATTTAATAAATGAGACTTAAAGTACCTAAGATTATCATTCATACTTTGAATAGTGTAGTATGAGTTACAGCTTCTGCTGCATTATTTAGATTACTATCTGCTCATATTTCCCACATAAATCTTTATTTAAAAATATTCATGTGAGTTTTTTTAATAATTAATTCATTTATTTATTTTTGATCCTGGTTTTAATTACTTTCCCTCTCTTCTCTCAGTCCTTCCCTCTCATATCCTCTCCCCCGACCTCCTCCCTTTCTCCTTAGAGAAAGGGAGGCCGACCTTGGATATCAGCCTGCCTTGGCATATCAAGCTGTAGTGGGACTGGGCAAGTCTTCTTCTACTGAGGCTGGACAAGGCCTCCCAGTTAGGGGAAAGGAACCCAAAGGCAGGCAACACAGTCAGAGACAGCCCCTGCTCCTGCTGTTAGGCGGCTCACATGAGGACCAAGCTGCACATGTTACATATATGCAGGGGTCTTAGGGCCCATGCATGCCCTCTGGTTGGTGGTGCAGTTTCTGTAAGCTCCTATGGGCCTGGTTAGTTGATTCTATACGTTTTCTTATGTTGACCTTGACCTCTCTAGCTCTTTCCTTCCTCTACCTCTTCCTTAAGATTCCCAGAGTTCCATCTAATGTTTGGCTGTGGGTCTCTGCATCTGTTTTCATCAGGTGCTGGGGAAGCCTCTCAGATTACTGTTACTCTGGGCTCCTGTTGACAAGTATGGCAGAATAGTATCAATATTGCCAGTAGTGGGCTCTCTTTCATGGCATGGAACTCAAGTTGAGGCAGTCAATGGCTGCCCATTTCCCCACATAAATCTTAAAGACATGAAAGAGAATCCAATACGAAGGTAAGTTCCACATTAAAAAAAAAAAAGAAGAAGACAAAAGAAAACAGTGGTAACCATTTCAGTAAACCTCACTTACTCGCATATGCAAGCCAATATAATAAGTGAAATACGAACCACTCTGATAGTCACAAATTGGATGGCAGTATAGATTTTATATTATTCAAAGTGACACTATGCCACATAAAAGGCTGGGCTGTCTCTTGCTTTCTTGTTAATATAAAGATGAAAATATAGAACAAAAGGAAAGAAAATAGAGAAAAATGTTGAATGTTTCATTTTTGTGCAGAAACAAATCTAAGAATTTGCTACATAAATAATACAATAGGACCATGTATTTAAATTTAGGCTTTGAAGTTATAATGTGTAGTAATTAATGGTGAAAAGTTATGAAGTTATGATGGAATACACTGATGTGTAATGGATTAGACTTCTAGATATTTTAGACAGGAAAAGCAACGGAGAGGTCCATGTTTACATCTAAACAGAATGAGATGTCATTGCCTAAATTAATAATGCAAACTTGAAAAATAGCCCCAGGTTCAAAAGACCAATTATGAAATTCTTTTGCAAACAATTCTACACTCATATTTTTCATGAATAATTTTAACAAGTAGTACTAGTGCAGTAATGTTCAATTTCTAAAATGAGAAATATATTTTCAAATAGAATCTAGACAACATTTCCATGTCTAATGGTGGTTAACTTCCTTGCAGACAGCAGTTAATACTGGCAAGGAAGAACAGAGGGCAGGTACAGTTTTCATGTACCTACATGAAACAAACAGACTGAATATGGAAAAGTATATAAATGTCTAGGTAGTAAGATACTGTAGATGGAAAAGATAGACATGTGCGTCTTTTCAAGAAACACGTGAGCATCCTGCTGTGGTGGCTAAAGCCATAATACACCCTGAAACCCACCAGGACAAAGAAGGTATTTCCTGTACATCTGTGCGACCAAATTCTTTCTGCTTTTTCTCATTAAGGAAAAAAAAAAAAAAACCTGTTGAAATTTCGACAGTTCTTTCTTACCTCTTACCATCACAGGACTTGATATCTGTGTAAATTCTCTCAATATTTGTGTACATATGCACTAGTAAAAGCCAGCCACAGAAAGAAAATTAAAAAAAAAAAAGCCAACCACAGCACAGAGAAAGATAAAACTTTTGAGCGAACAGAAAATCTTCAAGCTATTGACTTTCTGAAAATAAAATCACACAAATGTTTTACATAAAGACAAAGTCAACTTTCTCTAAAGACAGGAAGGATTTGAAAAAGTGACTTAGTGGTTATTTCTAGATAAGCGCCCTGGGTATTAATTTACAGGCAGCAACGGCACTATCTGCTCTGAACAGAGTGTCTCACATGGTGTGACAAAAGAAAGCAGCTACCGGGACAATGACGCAGGGGTATGCTGCACAAGCCAGCCACACAGGGGACCCAGATGATGCCATTAACCTTAGCAAAAGTTCTAACACTCTTTCAAACCAAGGAAAACGGTAGTATTTGGAAATATATCTGTGCATACAAGTATCACGAATCTACCAAAGTGTGATGACGAAGATATAAAAAGATTCAAATAATAAACTTTGTGGTAGTAAAGTATTAAATAGTATTAAAGCCTTTATCAATAAATCTACAAATTTATTCTAAAAAGTCACCAAAACAAGACTTTGAAGTAAGCATGTTCAGCATAAAGCCCTAAGAGCAGCTCAGGAAGAAAATGTCTAATATACCGATCATTGAACGCAAGTGTGACGGGGGTCACACAGGTGTTACAGGAGAGGCATTTTGAAAACCGCAAAGTGTGTCAGCAGTTGTAAAAGAAGAACTGATTTGGATGTAAGGATTTCTAAGTACTGTAACCAGGCTTAAGCTTCGGGCTTGGCACGGACTACAGAGACGTCCCCACATCCCACAGCCACACAGGGCATGGACGTGCTGCTCCCACTCTGAGCTCAGCGCAATGGCAGGCGCAATCTGATCTGTCCCGCTCAGTACAAGGTGGACAAGCTCTTACGTCCACGCTGTACCTGCCCAGGTCAGGCTCTGCTAAGGTCCCAGCTTCTTACACTGTGGCACTGATGAATTTGGGGAGTAGGTGTCCTAAAAAACTCGTGATGGTGAAAGTTCTAAACACCTAAGAAGTTTTGTCTGTGCCCACCACAAACATGAGGAAATCAAAATCGAACTCACAGTGGAGCCCAGGTATTTCGGCAACACTTGCCCAAGGGACATATGGTGGCATCATTGCCACCACGCTGCTGAACACACAAGAGCCACACTCGGTCCTGCACACACAAGAGTCATGCTCGGCCCTTCACACACCTTCACCCCAGGCAACAAGAGATTTCAAGTGTTGAATCTGACACTGTTGTATATTTAAACGGGCATGTTTTAATGTCCACACAAACCTTTTTAAACTATCATAGAAACATAACAGTTTAATTATAAAAATCCCTTTTAATATTTTTCGAGTATCAGTCCTATACATGAAAATCTTAAAATCTTAGCATATTTTGCATTAAATAGTGTTAGAATGCTTGACTTTAGAAATAGCTGTCTAAAATACTAACTTTCTTTAAAAAATATTACATGAATCTGGGTTGGGAGCAGTAATTTCTAAGATGGCTCTTAATTTCTAAACATGCTTTTCCATTCTATACTATGTGTTTGTGCACAGTGGTGCTCTGAGCACTGTTTCTACAGTCAGATCACGATCGATTCTGGAAAACACTGCTGCTGCTCCCCATGCAGCTGCAAACAAGCAACACCACCCACAAACGTCACACGAGAAAGCACATTCCTCATCAGGATGCAAAGTTGTTCTTAGTGCAGAAGTATGTGCGCAATGAAAATTCCTTTAAAATGTCTTACAGTATTTATTATCAGTAAAAATTGATCTGTGTGTCGATTTTACGTAGATACATCCTGAACTCAGTGCTATTTTCTTAGGCAAAATGGTCACAAATCAAAAAAGCTTAAGAAGTCTCCTTGATTGTCTTTGTCATCCTGGGGCCCCTTTCCATATACTTGAGAAAAATAATGCTCAATGTTTTTCTAGTTCAAAGTCTATCGTGGCGTGTGTGTGGAGGAGCTGTGGCGGGCTAGCCGCAGCTGAAGCCGCACACCTGCCACTGTAGATGACCGCTCTAACCGCACACAACTTCACTAAGCTCTACCTTCGGGTCTGGTTAATTTTGATATGTAGTTTTTTTTCTTGCAACTTCTTATAATAAAGTTTAAAATAAATTAAATAATTAAAGAATGCAATAGTCATCCTAGTAAACTCCATGGGGGAAAACAACTGGGGACATATGTGTGAGTTTCTCTTTAGACAACATTATTAAGAAACTGGCTCTTCCCGTTCATGAAAACAGTGGTATATATCCTGACTTCTTCGCGTGTTTGTCTTTTCTCAGCTGAGAATGAGGCTGAATGGTGAACTGTGTACCCAGCTTGCCCAACACCCTTGACCTGATGCTCAGTATTATAAGAAAAATTGTTTTCTGGCGCTTAGAGCAAATGTCTTAGATCTTTTTTTTTTTAAGCAATGTCTAGATATTTGGGATACTGAGTGATATTGTAAAACAGATAGTTTACTTATTAATGTGTCTATGTATGTGTCTGAGCATGTGTGTGCATTTGCATGTACGTACATGTCTGAGTATATGGGTGTGCATGTGCCCGTGACAGCAGGGCCTCCCTGACCGTCAGACTATGTCCTCACTATGTGGTCCTCCTGCCATCTGCCCCACTGTACTGCAGCTTGGTGTCTTCTTCCCAAATCTTGCCCACAGAGTTGCTTGAAATACCTCTTACTTGGATTTCTCAGAGGTTCAACCCTAAGACCAATGTTCCCAGACTATTGATTCTTTAACGAACATTCACTGAGTAGTTGCTGTGCTCTGGACACAGTCAGAAGTCTTCTGAAAACATGAAAAGCACTGATGGGGCCTGGCACAAGCAGAGCACCCAGAAGCTCAAGCAGAGTAACGCTTTTCTTGAGCAAAAAGTTGGTTCTCCTGAAGAGTTTAAGAAGCTGGACAGGACAAGCTCAGCATCAAGGACCCTACAAGGCAGGCCCAGGATGTGTCCTCAGAGCTGAAGAGTTGTGTGCTGAGCCCGAATCCTTACAGGCTGAGAACTTCCTCACATCACTCAGCACAGTCATAACCGTGTGCTGTGGCTACCTGGGAGACAGCCATGGCGAGCTTCCCTTACATTAAGCTCCTCTGCGTGCCAGGCTTCTTCTTAACCTACTCTGAGTACACATCACAGGCTGAACTGCTGGGTGCCCACGAGCACCGCACTGTCCAAGCGCGCATGGACAACTGTAGATAGCCTTCCTGGAAACACCTGAACACTTTAAAAACTGTGAGAAGCACAGTTCCTGAGGATAGTTATTGACGTAGAAAGGTACTTACAAAGTTTTTAAAAACGAGAATGAAAATTTATACTCAAAGAAACATATCTCTTGCCCAGAAGAAAAACGAAGACTTTATGTACGGGTATAAATTACAGCTTATAGTCCTGGAAGCAAGGTGTATGATGGAGTTTTTTCATCATTTTCTGGTTGAGTTTCTCTTTTACAGGGAACACAGCTATAGTATAGGCTATAATAAGGTTAAAAGGCTTGAAAATGATTTTAACAGATCCCGTATTCATCAGGAGATTAGAATTTCTAGGCTACCTCTAATTGGATCACCATCTCCACAAACTTCTAAGAAATACCACTATGGAGTTATAGGGAGACATAGCCCATAAAATGTTGAATGAATAAATAATGAATGAAATATATCTGTAATATCTGTAGTTTCAATGATCTTTCACATAAAAATTAATGCAATGACGTGGATAATAATTGAGATTGTGTCAATATTCTTGCTAAGTGCACAGGTTACCGCCACAGACATACAAAAATCTGCATTCTGAAGAACTCTAACTGTCAGTGTTCATGCTGTAATACTCGATAGAGGGGGCGTGGTGTTTCTCTCTCCTGGCACATGTCGGGGGTGGCAGTCAGTGAAGACCTTAGCCCAAGGGTGCAGCCCCTTCCCTCACACAACTCCAAAATGCTTTCAGCACTGAGCTCCTTACAAGCAGCTGCCTCTCTGTCCAGGAGCACCCAGCCCACAGACCGACAAGTGGGGATAAGAGGACAGTTACCACCTTCCAAATGTCACAGTGACACTGAAACTGTTCTCGAAAACATATGCACTGTAAATATCACTGAAATTGGGAGGTAAATAGCGTGGCTAATGTGCACCGCCCACTAAAGTATACTAGCATTCGAGTTCTGCCGATTCGAATCCGCCGTGACGCCGCGTCTGACCTTATTACCTGTAGTCACACCAGGGGCACCTGTAGGGCTTCTCTCCAGTGTGCACACGCTTATGACGAGTCAAGTGTGACTGGGTTGTGGAGGCGAAGTTACACTCGTCACATTTGAAAGGCTTTTCTCCTGTACAAGAAATGCACATACATGAGTAAGAATAACTGGACGCCAGGTCTCCAAGCTGTGAACACTTAAAACTGTGCATCCATAAGCCTTTACAAACATTATTTGATCAACTCCACACTTTAGGATACTGGAAAGCGGGAGGATATTTTTTTTTTACAATTGGCTATTAGTAAGGTATATAATATACTGTACAAACAGGACTGTAGGTTTTAAGTGTAGGTCAGGACTCTCAAATAATTGTATAGACCATGTTACATACAAGCCATTCCAAAAAAAAATTGTAATGAGGTTAGAACATGCCCAATCACATAACACACATACAGATGAAATAAAATGTGAAAATCCCTAATATTAGCTCTGAAGAAAAACGAAATTGAGCTGCTACTCTAATAAGTATTAGAAGGTACAAAGCTTCCATTGAGTGCTTCTGCTCCTCCACGCTCACCCCATGGGAGTGTTCCTGTACCTGCTCCTCCATGCTCACTCCATGGAGTGCTCCTGTATGTGCTCCTCCACAGTCACTCAGATAACTTCCCGTTTCATCAGCAATAGTGGTTGGTGAGCAACTCAACCAAGGCCACTTGTTTTCAATTAATATAAATTCAACTTTGAAACCTAACACACCCAGCTACTGAGAACTGTTGTAGTGCGCCTGGACTAGCTTACAAATGCGAGCTATTTTTTAAGTACAACATTTATCAAAACTCAATCTATATTACACACTTTGCATGCAACTATGCTCTTTGAATTGAGATGTGCATAAAATGCACAGCAAACATCAGAATCTTAGAACAAAAACTAAAACACTTCTAACAACAGAATGACTTTAAGCTAAATGATAATCTTGAGCGTGCTGGTTTAGCTGATACTACTAGAATGATTTGCCTGTGGCTTTTCCCTAGTTTGTGGGGAGCCAGCAAGCATGCACACATTACATTTGTTTCTCTGCAGTGATGAGGGAGGAAGCCTCTCACTCTTGCACTCCTCACACAGATTCTTTACTGGGCAACAATACCCCACTTGCCACTTCTGATTTTCCTGCTTTTCATGACAGTACTCTACATACAGTGATCTGTTTCAAAACGAAAAAAAAAAAAGAGATCTTTATCTGTGTGTGCAAGGACTGTGTGTGTGTGCACGGAAGTGCTTGCCTCACAGAACAAGTTGGGGGGCTCAGGGGCAATGCCTCCGGCTCAACCTTCTGTGCACCAATATGTACTGAAGTATGCTTGCCCCAAAGGGCTCGGCGTGGCCATCAGTAGAGGCATCCGCCAACATACCTCACTCCACTTCCTTGCCTGCTATGAGGGTACTGAGCTCGCACTCACCCATCCTGCCTGATGGTCTGAGCACCCATGAAGCAGAGAGTGGCTGGGAAGCCCACGGGACTGCAGCCTGGCTTCGCCACATCTCACTTCTACATGCCAGACCTCTTGAGAAAGACCAAAAGGATGCCAGCGGTGAATGCAGTTCTTTTTTTAAATTAGGCTATATGGCTAAGATGTAAATCACTGTACCTTTAGAGAATACTATTGATTGTATGAGCATGCCATGTGCTTATATGACAGGCCATCATTTCACACTGTGTGGTGAGGCATCTACCTAAACATCTGACTTCTTAGTAAGTTGATGGCTGCCTCCTCAGAAGTGTCTAGAAGAGTTCTGTTATGCTCTACATAAAGATCCTTGATAAGACTTGCGATAATAACATACTTCTATCGAGTCTGTAATTCATTTAATTCTCAGTACCAGTAGTGATTACTCTATATGAAAATTCAACTATTTTTCAGGTATTCTTTCTTTTATAAAACTATGCTATTACCATAGTTATAAAAAGATTTTTCAATTTAAATTTATTTATATATTAATTTATTATGATTTATTCACTTTGTATGCCCACCCCTCCCCCACCCCATCTTTTCCCAGTCTCACCCACCCTCCCTCTTCTCCCCCTTTGCCCTACCCTAGTCCACTGACAGGAGAGGCCCTCCTCCCCTTCTATCTGACCTCAGTCATCATCAAGGCTGGCTGCATGATCTTCTTCTGTGGCCTGGTAAGGCTGCTCCTCCCAGGGGGAGGTGATCAAAGAGCCGGCCACTGAGTGTATGTCAGAGACAGTCCCTGAACCCCTTACTAGGTATCCCACTTGGAGACTGAGCAGCCAATGGGTTTCCTTTAAACAGGGTCTAGGTCCTCTCCATGCATGGTCCTTAGTTAGAGTATCGGTCTCGGCAGGACCCCCTGGGCCCATGTATTTTTGCTCTGTTGGTCTCCTTGTGGAATTCCTGTCCCCTCCAGGTCTTTCTATCTCCCTCTTCTTCGATAAGGTTTCCAGCACTCTACCCAAAGTTTGGCTATGAGTCTCAGTATTGCCTTCAATACCATGGTGGGTAGAGTCTTTCAGAGGTCCTCTATGGAAGGCTCCTGTCCTTTTCCTTGTCTTCTCCTACTTCCAATGTCTATCCTGTTTGTCTTTCCAAATAGGATTAAGCATCTTTCCTAGGGTCCTCCTTGTTGTTAAGCTTTTTTAGGACTACAGATTTTAGTATGTTTATCTACTGTTATATGGCTAATATCCACTTATAAGTGAGTACACAAAGGCGCCAAAACCATACAATTGAAAAAAGACAGCATCTTCAATGAATGGTGCTCACCTAACTAGATGTCTATATGTAGAAAAATGCAAAAAGATTCATATTTATCACCCTGCACAAAGTTAAAGTCCAAGTGGATCAAAGATCTCAATATAAAACCAGACATACTAAATCTATTACAAGAAAAAAGTGGGGAAGAGCCTTGACCTCAGTGGCACAGGAGACAACTTCCTGAATAGAACACCAACAGCACAGGCTCTAAGAGCAACAATCAATAAATGGGACTTCATGAAACTGAAAAACTTCTATAAAACAAAGGACACAGTCATCAAAACAAAACGACTGCCTACAGCTTGGGAAAGAATCTTCAACAACCCTTTATTTGATAGAGGGCTAAAATCTAGTATATGTAAATAACTAAAGAAGCCGAAAAGCAACAAACCAAGTAATCCAATTAAAAAATGGAGAACAGAGCTAAACAGAGAATTCTGGATAGAGGAATATCGAATGGCAGAAAAACACTTAAAGAAATGCTCAACCCCATTAGCCATTAGGGAAATGCAAATCAAAACGACCCTGAGATTTCACCTTACACCCATCAGAATGGCCAAGATGAAAAACTCAAGTGACAACACATGCTGGAGAGGTTGTGGAGAAAGGGGAACCCTCCTCCATTGCTGGTGGGAATGTAAACTGGTACAACCACTTTGGAAGTCAATCTGGCACTTTCTCAGACAATTAGGAATAGTGCTTCCTCAAGACCCAGCTATAACACTCCTAGGTATACACCCAAAATTTGCTCAAGTACACAACAAGGACATTTGCTCAACCATGTTTGTAGCAGCTTTATTTGTAATAGCCAGAACCTGGAAACAACCCAGATGCCCATCACTGGAGGAATGGATACAGAAATTGTGGTATTTTTACACAATGGAATACTACTCAGCAATCAAAAAAGAGGAAATCATGAAATTTGCAGGCAAATGGTGGGATCTAGAAAAGATCATTCTGAGTGAAGTATCCCAGAAGGAGAAAGACAAACATGGAATATACTCGTTTATATAGACCTACAAGATATGACAAACAATGAAATCTATACACATAAAGAAGATAATCAAGAAAGAAGGCACGGGGTAAGATGATCAATCCTCATTTAGAAAGACAAATGGGATATGCATTGAACATATGACAGGACTCTACCGCAGAAACCATCTGAAAGACTCTACCTAGCAGTGTTTCAAAGTAGATACTAAGACACATTTGTCCCTTTACAAATCTGTCTACCTTGATGTTAATTGATCTGAATACTTGTAGGGTTAGCCTTGGGGCTAGAAACTCTGTTCCTTCTCAAGCTTGTTTGATTATTTCGGAGTTTGCATTTCTGCAAGAATTTCCAGTTAGTTTTATAGATTTACAGAAGAAGGAGTTTGCCGAGTTCCATGTGGCAGAAACCTAAGTCTTAACAATGTTAGTTCTGCTGGTTGGGGCCTGTGGCAGTTCACTCATTTAGGTCTCATTCAGGTGTGATGGGCAGGGCTTCTAGTCTTCCAGTGAAATGACTCTGTACATCTTCTCAAGACTGCAGAGTAGGAGACCATGTTTACAAAGAACTCACATATAGCCTAAGCAGAATGGGTGCATTTTTTTCTGTGGATCTATTTGTGCACAAACAAGCCAATCAGAGGCATAACAAGCTTTCATTGTCCACATAGTGGATCTAAGTTATGAACAAATCTGTATGTGGTCACTGTGGAAATTTATAAATGTAGCCAGCTGTCTCCTCACCCATTCACCTTCTACACTGTAGACTGCTTTCGCACATAGCTAATGTTTTCTTACTGGAGGCTTTGGTGGACATCTTCAAGTTACTCTCTTTTCGTGGATGCTGCAGGCACGTAACAGTAGTAAAAGGTGGGACCACAAACCCTACTGTCCACGGCAGTATATGAATTAAAGATCTAAAGTTTTCAACGTTAATTTTCTGGGTTTGCAAGCTTAACATAAGCTCTACACGTCTGGTTAATGTAGGTTCTTTCATTTACACTTTCATGAAATTTCTTGTGACACTTTACAGTAAAAATCTACACATTAATAAAATGCCATTTAATTTTTTATTCTAATAATTTAATTAGAAGTTTATATTAAGCTAGGATTTTATTGTGGTAAACTGGAGAGTGCCATTTCACATTTGCTGTGACTGTACCACAGATTAAATTGGGTAATATTAAGGTGTTTTGAATTACATACAAGGTGGCAGGCAAATATATGATTCAACGAAATCTTATGTAAAATATTATGCATAGAAATGCTAAGGTGTAGAGAAAGGCCAGAGACATTTGACATATGCCAACTTACACAGAATATACTTTATTTAAATATGTACCATGATGGTTAATTTGGAACGCATACAATTTGCCAATCTGTTACATGTTCAACATTTTCTACTGATATGAAATTTATGAATTGCTAAAGAATGACTAATTTCTTAAGGAAAACATACCTTCATGTCTGTTACTATTACTAAATGTAAAAAGTTTAATACAGACACCCAAACAGTGAAGACTCAAAGGAAATCTTAATGGTTTGAAACAAGAGTTTCAATTCCTTAAACATTCGATAATTTTTTTGAAACTAAAAAGTATAATGAATGTGTACACTCGCTGTGATGGAGTTTTCTCACTTTTCAAAACTTAAAATATAATTACGTCATTTCTCCCTTTCTTCCGCCAACTTCTCCCATGCCCCACCACATCGCTCATATGTACAGGCATAGCTTATTATTGCTACATACACACAGAGAGAGACACACAAGGGAAAGGGAGAGGTGGGGAGAGAGTGAGAGCGAGAGATAGAGAGAGAATAAATAACCTGCTGAGTCCATTTGCTGTTGCTTGTCTGCACATGATTTTCAGGGCAAACCACTTGGTACAGAAGCCTTAGTTAAAAAGGTCTCCCTGGGGATGCCCCGTTCTCCTTCTCTCAACAGTCCTCAGTTGCCTGAGTTCTGTGTCTGGGTTGGGGATGGTGAGATCTCACCTTTACTGAGAAGATCTGGTTAGAGTACTGATGGGAATACCACTTCTAACTTGTCTCTCATTCCAAAGCCAAAATCAACCTGAGCTAAAACAGTAATTATTCAATGACTTTATGTGTAAATCAGCAGGGACTTAGACACCACACTGCTGTGGCCCCAAAGTTATACTTGCTTGGGTGGCAGAGTCAGATCACATCACTAGAGCCTGTTACTGAAGACGAGTC